>NC_056744.1:506630358-506732858 GCF_019279795.1 Protopterus annectens
GTGCCTGATATGTATGTCTGATGTGTGTGTGGGTATGCCTGTACCATGGCCTCGGCCATATGTGTGTTACAGGATATAAGTGCGTATCTAGCAACATGTATAGTCTAGTACAGCAGTATGCCACCTAGATTAACGAATGTGCACATATGAAACTGGAACACACCAACACTGTAAGCTAATAAGGAAGAAAGTATCCACAACCGACGAGGGGCTGCTGTAACAAAGGTGTATAAACTGCTGCTCTCCAATAAAACTGCCAGACGCTTTTATAAGCGTTTCAACAAGTGTTTTCATTGAATAAACTTGTTTGGAGCGTTTATGGGCCTGGCAGTTTTATTGGAGAGCAGCAGTTTATACACCTTTGTTACAGCAGCCCCTCGTCGGTTGTGGATACTTTCTTCCTTATTAGCTTAGAATGTGCACATATGTTAGGCAGGGGTTTGCCATCAACAACTAGTGTGGTATACTGGTAATACTGTAACTGGACTTTACAATCATTGCAATGGATTACATATTTCTTGATGCATTAGCTTCATATATACCTCCTGTGGCTAGGTGGTGCATTGTGTCACATACAGTGTGCCATGTACTGTTGTATAGTCTTACATACTGGTTTATCTTTGTTGCTGTGCAAAACATGGTTTGATATATAGAGTGTGCCAGGCACTGTCAGGCAGTTGTGGGTTGAGCACTGATATGTGGAATTGAAAGTGTGTATCCTCTGACAGCCAATAGGTTGCTATATATGCCAGTTAATTGATATCTGTACTTTAGAATGTAAAGTGTGCCACATGACTTGTTCACACATATTGTTTCATTGTCTTCCAGGGTCATGTCCCACCATCGTAATTCCACCTATAGCCCAGCAGAGGAGGAACAAATTACAACAAGCCTGGTGCAGCACTACACCCTGCTGTTCTCAAGAACCAGCCAGGACCAGCATGAGTGGACTGCACTGTGGCAAGATCTTGTCCGTAAGGTAAATGACATAGGCATGCATAACCGGACATATGAGCAGGTACACCATCACTGCAGTGATTTAATTAGACATGTCCGGCAGCATGGGTCTGATATGTGTAGACAACAGCTTGCCACAGGTGGTGGGGTAGCCATCCATCCCCCCCTCACCAGAGTGGAGGAAATGCTCCTGAGCCACGTGGCTCCAGGCCAACAACAACAACTAACATGTATCATCATGGAGGCCGGAGCCACCCAGCAAGTTGACACGGAGCATGCAGGTAACATGGCATACCTGTAGACTATTGTTACCTCTTTTGGTAGAGCATGCTTATGTGAGATGTGTACTGTGTAGTTAGAAGATGTGGTGCCTAGTGTTGTGCAAAACTGATAATTAGGAATATAATCTGTAGGACTGTGACTGTCAACCGCTGTACTACTCTAAGATTGCAAACACACAGTAGTAATGCCACAGTTGTTGCCACTGACAAACTGTCTCATATCCTTGTAGGTCCCTCTGGTGTGACAGCAAGGCAGCAGACCCATGCTGGTGAGTGTGTTCTACATTTAATATTGCTAATTAAATGTGCATGTCATAGGTGAGGTGTAGGTCATGTACACGTAACACACCTACGCATAATGCATGCTGTGCATGTTTGCTGTGAGACTATGCACATCTCAGTAACGTGAGTAGCTGCCTCAAACACATGCAATACACAGAGCATCCCCCACAATTGTGGCAACACTGTAGTGGACATTGGATAGGCAGAGTCGATACACATGCACACAACATACACAACTTTGTCATACACAGTACAAGTTAACATACTACACATGGTGTATACAGACACCCGCTGTAAGGTCACACTCCAGTATCCCAAATGTCATCCGCACAGCACACATAATATACCTGAGGGGTAGAGGCCTCTCATGTGGCTCTGTGACACTCTTCAACACATAACACATTCATGTTAGGCAATGCCCCTTATTGGGCACCTTACAAACCCATGCAACAACTGGCTGTGAAATGGTGAATGTAGCCATGGTACTGCAGTTCCGGTACAGCATGGTATGTGCTGGTCTGGCACACATTAGTAGGCTTGAGTGACCACATGATGCTGCATGATGATGGCTCATGGTACTACACCCCATCCAGTTACAGTGACCACAGTACTACACATAGCATTAATTGCTATGCACCTCAATGTTGTGTGTGTGCAAACATATGCACCTATCCACAATATGCATAGCAATCACCATTTGTACAAACTGACACATATATGTCTTGTAATGCTATTGAGTGTATAGGTCACATGACACACACTGTGTAAGTGTGATGTTTAATGTTGCAGTTGTGTTGTAGCATGCCATGTCATGGCTGGCACTGGCATGTCCACAATATGTCCTACACTCACCATAACTACTGTACAATGGCTATGTTGAGCAATGGTATTCCATCAGGTATACATGCACCACTCATCCTGTGTGTATACATAGCAGGCATGTGCTAAACCTGTGTCCACAATTATCTGCTACAGACACAGACGCTCTAATCAGAAATGGATATCTATGTGACACACAGATACACATCCAGCCATGTTATGTATACCTGTGAGTGATGGTGCACAGGACATTGCAGAGCTTTTAATACTTGCACAGCAATGTTGTGTCCATGTACACATTGCGTTCCAGGGTGAGGCCAATCACTGAACAACAACACACATGCATCAAAGCCATGTATACTGTTATTAGCAAGGGCTGTCTACACTCGCACTGCATGCTGTTGAGCAACACACGTCCTGCATGCTGACACATGTGCTATAACTGTTTGGCTTGTGATACTGTACCCCACCATCACCCACTATTGAGTATGTTCTGGATTGCTGGTGGTGTGTGTGTGTGTGTGTGTGTGTGTGTGTGTGTGTGTGTGTGTGTGTGTGTGTGTGTGTGTGTGTGTGTGTGTGTGTGTGTGTGTGTGTGTCTGTTTTAGTGAGGAGTGCATTTGTGTGCATGTGTGCACGTGTGCATGTGTGCATGTGTTCATGTGTGCATGTGTTCATGTGTTCATGTGTGCATGTGTGCACAGTTGCCCTCTTTCCCCTTTCTACTCCTTCTCTGCTCATAGTCAGTACCCTTCACTCTCACTGCTAACTTTAGAATTTATTGCTTTTTAATTTCCCCCTACACTATCTTCTCTTTGATAGCTTACCTGCTCTTCTAGAAGCTACTTACCTCCTCCACTGTCTTTCTCTAGCTATATGGTGCTCACTGATTGTCTCTGCTGAATCTTCCACTACTTGCTGTAGCCCGCTCAGTTCGCCCTGTGGGCTCACGCCGCTTCCCTACCCTACCCCTAATTCCCACACACCCCCAGTGCTGTTACACTTGAACATACTCAGCCACACCCACTACTTTCATTCCCCCAATCATCTCTCACTACTAAACAACCACTCCCACTGCTAACTTTCTCCTTACTCCTCTCCTCCCTACTTCTAAACAAGAATTAACCACCACACTACCTCTCTCCTCACTACTACTGCCCCCTACTTCTTAACATCCACTCCCACTGTTAACTCTCTTCTGAACCCTCTCCTCCCTGCTTTTACAGGGCAATTTTATCAGCCCTACAAACTCTCTTTACTGCTACTTCCCCTTCTAGTCACCACTTATCTGTTCTACCACACTATATATCATAATCTAACTATATCTAACATTTTATATTACCCTACTACCCTATTACCTCAAATGACCCTCTCACAGAACACTAACTATAAAAATTATCTTCTTATTATTTCTTCATTATTTTTTCTAGCTGTTCCCTACACTTTAACCATCTATGAACATTTCTCTCTAATTAATTATGTACCTCCACACCAACAAACACTACCTAACATTCACCCTTGCTCCCTCTCCCATAGCAACAAAACTTCTACCTCAGCATACCTACTCCCAAGATTTCATAGATTTCCCCATATTCTTTACTTTTCCATTAAGATACACTTACCCAAGTACTTTAAAAGCATAAAAACCTTACCAAAACATTCCACTCTGCTTCTATTAGATGGTGATATTCATCCTAATCCCAGCCCACATCAACAATTCTACAATAACCCACAACAACATATATCCAAAAATATTTATACCTCTATACAAGTAGCAAACTTACTAAGAATTGCTCAACTTAACATCCATAGCATTAATAACAAACTTAGTCAACTGCATGCTCTTTTACAAGTGCATGCATTTGATATCCTTTGCCTTACAGAAACTTGGCTGAAACCCTCTACTCATGACCTAGAAAATAACCCCACCTGGTTACAACATCCTCAGAAATGACCGAACTTCCAAAAAGGGTGGCGGTGTAGCCATCTTATATAAATAAGAACTCCTAGTCTCATCCTATAATTTATTATTGCCCTCTGATAATAATGCAGAAATCCTCTCCATCAAACTCCACCTTAACAAATCAAAATCTATTTATATCATTTGTACCTATATTCCTCCAGGAAACAATATTAACACTTTAGAAAACATTCTTAATACCCTTTCCACCCATCTACCTCAAGAAACAACTGTACTAGGTGATTTTAACATTGACTGGACTACCT
The DNA here is from genome assembly GCF_019279795.1 of Protopterus annectens. NCBI lineage: Eukaryota > Metazoa > Chordata > Ceratodontiformes > Protopteridae > Protopterus > Protopterus annectens. Next base: position 506,634,924 of record NC_056744.1, read on the forward strand.
GTAGCTCCTCCAAACCTAACACCCTTATTAATCTTTATGGCTTCACACAAATAATAAAAACCCCCACAAGAATTCACAAACCTAGTAATAAAGAAACCATCCTTGACTGGATCCTTATAAATAGTCATCCTGAAACCTACATACCAGGAACACTTCCTGATGACATTAGTGACCATGTACTAACCTACATAGCAAAGCAAAAAGTTCATAGTCCTAATAACAACAATTTTGCATCCTATCACTCAAAAAAACACTTTTAAGCTGAGAGCTTTCAAAGAGAACTAAAGGCCTGCAACTGGTCTCCTCTAAAAGAACTTAGACTAGATGAGGCTGTTTCCTACCTTAATACTAAATTCTTACAAATCCTAGATCATCATGCCCCTCCTCGCTCTTCCCGAATTAGAAACAAAGCAGCCCCTTGGCCCACAAAACAAACCAGAGAAAAAATATTCCTTAGAAACAAAATATGGACCAAATGGAGAGCCACTAAGAGCTCTGCTGACCACCTACTCTATAAACAGCTAAGAAATTCAACCAAAAAGACATTTTATTAGATAAACAAAACTATTATTTCCTCCTTCAACAAACACACCCGAAAAATCTTCAAAAGTTCTAGTCAGGCATCAACAAGCTACTCAAACCAGGACATACCAAAACTCCAGCCCCATCATCAGTTCCACATAATAATCCTTTACAAATAGCAGATGCCTTTAACAATTACTTCACTGAAACTATCCAAACTCTTGCTAATACACTATCCACTACTTCCCCCACCCCTTTCCAAAACACAAATAGCTCAGTGCCCTCCTTACATATACATCCAATACCAACTTCCTTTATCTGTAAACTCCTACAAAAACTCAAACCTTGTATCCCTTCTGCCGAACGCCTCCCAGCTGAATACCTTCAAATAGCAGCCAAAGTCATTGCATATCCTATATCCATCCTTATAAACCGAACAATCATAGAAGGAAACATCCCATCCATTTGGAAAGTCTCCCATATCATCCCCTTACATAAAAGTGGTAATTCCACTGATATCTCTAATTTTAGACCTATTGCTTTACTTTCCCCTCTGGCCAAAATAATGGAAAAATGAATTCACTATCAACTACTTCAACATCTGCTCTATAATAATTTACTAGCCAATAGCCAGCATGGCTTCAGGCCCTTTCATAATAAAACTACCGCCCTACTAACTTTCACAGACTGTATCAACAGAAATCGAAATAATAGCTATCTTTCTTCTGTACTATTCATTGACTTATCCACAGCCTTTGATATGGTGAACCATAAATTACTGATCAGTGTACTAAAAGCCCAATCTCTTGACCCACAAGCAATACACTGGTTTACATCCTATCTTGAAAATAGACAACAAGCAGTGCTCTGGGGCAATACTGTCTCTACACCTCTACCCATAAACATTGGAGTTTCTCAAGGATCTATCCTAGGCCCTCTACTTTTCTCAAATTTTATTAATGATCTCAAAACTGTATTTCCTAAAGCCACCTTTATACAATATGCCGATGACTCAACCTTGATATGTACTGCTAAATCAGCAATCTCTCTTCAAACCCTCACTCAAACAGTATTTAACACTGTTGAAAATTGGTTTACCCATCATTGCCTTCTCCTAAATACCAAAAAAACAAAACTTCTGCTTTTTGCTCCTACCCTAAAGTCACCAGAGATTGACTTCATAATTACCTCTAATAATGGAACTACTATTTCCCCTGATACTACTACACGTCTCCTGGGCATTATCATAGATAACAAACTCAACTTTAATGACCATATCAACAATACTATTCAATCTGTTAATAAAAAAAACTAGGCTCCCTGTATAGAGTCAAACCCTTCCTCACTCCACAAGCTAGAACCTCTATTTCCCAGACTCACCTTGCTTCCACCCTATTCTATGCTTCCGCTATATACACCAATCTATCAAGGCACAATCTAAGCAAGCTTGAAACCAGTTATAACAACATAGCCAGATTTGCCACAGGCACTCCTTTCAGAACCCATCACTGTCTTAATCTCAAACAACTTGGATGGTCCGAACTTCAAAACCATCTTCTGTATAATCACCTAGTGATCATACAAAAAAATCTCTTCTACCCAAATAATACCCCTATCCTTACTAACCTGATCTCCACTTATAAAAATCTGGAAACACTTCACTCAGCTAATAAATTACTCATTTCCAATGTTAAATCTAATAACAAAGCAGGCGACTCACTCTTTACTAATGTGGTGGGCAAAATCTGGAACCAGCTCCTTAGAACACTCACATCTCTCTCATCTACATCTCTCTTCAAAAAAACCTTAAGGACCATCTGAAAAGTCTCTGGCTTTGTCCCTGCTCTTAACCAGACTGAATCCTACTTCCTCTCCTTATTTCTCTCATCTTGCTTTCAACCCTTATTCCTGTTCCATGTGCCCTCTACATCAATTTTTCTATGCAAACCAATCATATACTAGCCAGTGTATTATTTTTTCCTGTTCTTTTCTTCCATAACCTTCTTATGCCTCCATCTCTCTTTCTTAGGCCTAAATATTATTATCTTCTGACCTTGTGTGTATCTAAAATTGCTGTATCTTAAACCATGTTTTGAGTCTATACCTCTAGACTTAATTTTGAATTTTTAAAAGTCCAAACATTGAAATTTATGTATAGTATTGTTTAAGTATTGTATTTTCTCTTTTTACCTGCTTGGAGCTTATCTCCTTAGGCATCTACTGAAAATTGACATGTATCCAGCTAGACTAGCCCTGTCAACAAATGTAAAATAAATAAAAATAAATAACTAAATAAATAAATGTGTTCATGTGTGCATGTGTTCATGTCTGCATGTGTTCATGTGTGCACGTGTTCATGTGTGCATGTGTGCATGTGTGCATGCGTCCATGTGTGCATGTGTGCATGTGTGCATGTGTGCTGACATCATGTACAGGTCGTAAAGTGTGTTTCCTGTCTTCCTCTGACAGGTGCTGACTTTGGGCTGGTTCACTGCAGCAGGGAAACTGATGTCACTGAGCAAAATAGTGATAATTATGATAGGTGTGTTGAGGCACAGGCATGTTTGCCAGGGTCTGTCATTGGGCCACCAATCGACAGTACACAAGTGTCCACCCCATCCATGCACACAGTCATACTGCCAATACATCCATCACCAATGCCCTTAGCTGAGGGACAGCATACAGTCAGCATTGGCCAGGACAGTGTGGTATCTATGGCACATGCACCCCGACACATCAGCCATACCCAGATGTCTGGAAGGGTACCACATAGGCAGATGTCCAGGGGTTCTCGTCAGAGCACTGCTGCTCATCATGCCTCTGGCAGACGTGCCACAGGTCTTACAACCTCACGCATGTTCCAGGCTGTCATGGAGGCACAGGCACATATGGAAAAGTACACCAGACAGGGAGTAAGAGCACAGAGGGCACATAACACCACCATAATTGACAGTATCTGTGACCTAGCAGGTGCCATCCGTAATTACACTGAGGTCACTGATAGATGTTGGGGTGAGACATTAGATGTCCTCTGCAATGTCATGTCCATGTGTCAGGACAGTGCAGGATGGTTGAGTCATAGATGTGGACATATGCCAGCAACATCAGCAGCTGGCAGTCACCGCAGATGCCTCTCAAGTCACAGCCGCTCCCGTAGTGCCAGTACCAGCCCCAGCAATGTTGGGGTGGGCTGTCCATAGAACATCCTAGAAGAGCATGTGCATGTGACTCTGGACAGTCCCAGCAGGGACCTGGGTCCAGTGTACATCCATCTACCTCTGGGGATAGTACCCAGTCTGGCTTAGTACCTGACAGTGTCAGTAGCACCCCTGCCAGGCATAGGTACTGTATCCGTGGCCAGAGATGGTGATCTGTAAAGCCTGGCAGGTACAGTCTGTGGCTGTCCCACAAACATCCATATATGGCAGCCACATGGTGGAACTGTGTGCATGCAGACACACACACACATAACCCAGACACCTAGGGTTAACACATACCCGCACACATTACATCAACATTGGCCCATAGCAGTACTCTTGCCCCTCACACACACACACACACACACACACACACACACACACACACACACACGCATACATGTTGATTGTATGGCTCAGTGTAGGCCTCTGGCAAACAAGCAACACACCCTGTGCATATGATGAAACATGTGCCACCTCCTGTCATCTGTAACATTGATGCAGGAACAGGCTACCATGGTGCTGATGTACAGGGTGACTTTAAAGCAGTATAGTAATGTTAGCATGTTGTCAGCAGTAGAGTGTAATGATATGGTTGAAGGTGTAGCTGAGCAGGCATGATGCATTAAAGCTATGATTGTCAATGTAGTGTTGTTTACACCAGGGTTAGTTCAAATAGTGTATTGTCTGCCCACGTGCCACTTGGCTGATGTGTGTAGTATTGGCAGCATGTGTTACAGAGTGGACAGTATGTGTGGGATGTGTGTAGCACAGATTTGCAGGTGTACATTTGTGAACATGGTGCAGGTGCACTGTCTGCATGTACGTGCATAGTGGACATATGGGCAGGGTGACATGCCCTGCGTTACACAGTAACACTCCATACTTTCTATTGGTGGCCAGTATGCATTGTACCACACACATTTCGGAACTTGACTACACATGTGTGTATGACATGGTTTGACACTGTGCTGTGGGTGATACAGTTACTATTTGTCATTGTTTTACATTCTGGTAATATACATAACGTCAACAGCCTGACCATAACCAATCGTTAGATGTCTTGACAACTGACACACAGATGTAGGGCACACAGTAACATTTGAATCCTTCAGGTACTATACTATGCCAGTAACCAGTGGTATTCACCTGTACCCATTATTGAGACCACTCCTGTTTGGCATATAGCTCTCTTAGGTACAAGCAATCACAGTAGGGATATGTCTGTCCACGTCTGGTAATGCATACTGTGGCCTATAATGCATTCTCCAGATGACACACACATCCTCCACAAGGGTATCATACAGACAGATACCTGTTGTCTAACCAATGCTGTAAAGCTATAAGCCAAACAAAGCATAGTCATCCACCTTTACGGAACATAGTATCCCCACAGTACCACATAGGTAGTAGCCACCAACATGATGAACAGGTACCGATGTGTACATGCAACCAAGTGTTACGTCATCTCTCCTTCAATAATCACATTTCCAAAGGTATTTTGAAATCCCTCGGTGGATCACATAAGCAATAAGGGGTCTGCATGCATATCCACAAAGGTTGTTGTATACCTATAATGAATAGCCATCATTGACAGACTTTGCTGCGTTTGAACAGGTCTGACATATACCTCGGCTATAAACCCTCACTCACACAATTCAATAGAAACCGTAATGAGTGTGTGTGACACGGATGACCTAGGCCAGGAATCACTGCAGTGGCTGGCCTTGTCACAAGCATACAGATGTGACCTAAGATCTGGAAAGCAGCAGCACACTCTGGCAAAGATGACAGATGTGTTCTTGGAGAAAGCAGGGTTCCCACACATGCAATAATTGAGGTCACATGTCATAATGATTTGCCACACAGCTACCTCACATGTGCAATGCACATACTGTTGTCATACTGATATGTCATACAGTAGTAAAAGCAAAACCCACAACACATTGACCAACAGTGTCACACACATAGAGCACACACACTCACCAAGTGCAGGATTTAAACCCCTACCTAACTACTTCATGATACTAGAGGAATGTGCATTAACACAACACACTATACACATTACTGGGAGTTCTTTTTTCCACAGGTATATTCGTAGGATGGTGACATCATCAGACTTGACAAAGATTAGTATCCCACTTTTAAGGTGTTTTACTACTGCCCAAAAATGTTGCTCCTCACCAAGGAGATCACACATGAACACACACACATTTGTCAAGTACAGGATTCAAACCCCTACCTAACTACTTCATGATACTAGAGAAGTATGCATTAATACAACCTGCTATACACATTACTGGGAAGTATCTTTTCCACAGTATATTTGTAGGATGGTGACATCATCAGACTTGACAAAGATAAGTATACCACTTGTAAGGTGTTCTACTACTCTCCAAAAAGGTTGCTCCTCTCTAAGGTAATTACACACAAACACACACACTCGTCAAGTACAGGATTCAAACCCCTACCTAACTACTTCATGACACTAGAGGAGTACGCATTAACACTATGCGCTACACACATTACTGGGAGGTCTCTTTTCCACAGGTATATTTGTAGGATGGTGACATCGTCAGACTTGACAAAGATTAGTATACCACTTTTAAGGTCCAAAAAGGTTGCTCCTCCCCAAGGAGATCACACAAACACACACTTGTCAAGTGCAGGAATAAACGCCTACCTAACTACTCTATGACACTACACGAGTACGCATTTACACGACACGCTCTACACATGACTGCGAGTTCTCCTTTCCACAGGTATATTTGTAGGATGGTGACATCATCAGACTATACAAAGTGGGTTACATTAGGTGGGCTACATAGAAGGAATGTCTAAACACTTTGGCCATGTCATCATCAAAGGAGAGTTTACTATCTACCTGTGTCCCCAGGGCCATAATGACTTTCTCCGTACATACTGGATTACCACCTATGTGGTAATTTGTGTGCACTTTGTTTTACCCAAAGTGGATGACTATGCATTCTTTGGCATTCAGCTTGAGGAAATTGTTTTGACACCAGGTATCTGTCTCTGTAAGACCCTTCTGGAGGATGTCTGTGTCAGCCATAGAGCCGATTATGGGTCACAGTTAGCAGTCATCTGCAAAACTGTTCAACCATATACCTCCCATGCTTGCCTGTACCCGTGAGCAGTATCAACTGAACAGGTGGGGTCCCAGGACCAAGACCTGTGGGATGCCATTTGTGACTGGCTTAGAGTTGGACATGTCACCCACAACTCTGAACATGTGTGTTTGATCTGTGAGCCACTTGGCCACCCATCCTGTGACATAGCTGTTAATGTTCAAGCTGGTATGCTTGTCCATGATGACAGAGTGTGGAATGGTGTAGAAAGTCCTTAGTGAGGTCCAGGTGGGCTGTGTGGACTACTTTCACTTCCATCTATGTCCTTGGTAACTGTTTGAAATAAGTCAACTAGGTTTGGGAGGCAGGATCTGTCTTTAACAAGGCAAAGTTGTGTAGAGTCCAGTGTCTGGTGGTCCCCAATGTCTCTGTTTATGGGTTCCATGACAATTTGCTCAATAGCTTTGTAGACCAGGCTGAGTAGACATATAGGGCAATGGTTTCCAGGTTCTGTTGTGGCAACCCCTTTGTGGAGCTGGATGACTGTTAGTGTATGCCATTCTTTGGGTACATAGCCTGTGGTATGCTTGTGTCTGGACAGTGAATGTAGGTGAGGGTGTAGTTCCTTTTGGGTCTAGTATAAGACGCAGCCTGGGACACCATCCAGTCCCATTGATGCTATGTTCTTAGCTTAGGAGAGGGCTGTCTTTACCTGCATGTCCATGATGTCTGGGGCTCTGCATCCTTCTGTGATGGACACAGGCCCTTTTGGGGGTGATGGTGGGGTGTTTACACTGAACTTGTCCCCCAGGATGTGGGCAATGAAAGTTTGTTCAGTGTATTTCGTATAGGTTCATAGGTTCATAGGTTCATACTAGGCTATCTTCCCTAGGGCATTTATAAGCCTAGCCAGAATGTGTTTGGCTTTCGCCACCCATTTTAAATTTATTTTGCTATGCCCTTTTTCAAGGTTAGTGTACTGGGCCTCTGTCTAACAGTGACACAGAAGTGAAACCCGGGGTAACCCTATGATCTCCCATCCACTCATCAAAATTCCTCTTGAAGAGAGTCAATGAGGGACTCTGCCTAACCTGGACTGGGATTTTATTCCAGAGTGAAGGGAGCCTCTGGGTTATGAATCTGTCCCTCCAGCATGTCCTATTTATTTCAGTGCTGAGGTTCAAGTCTCTCGAGCGCGTAGCTCGATGGGATTTGGATTTTCTGAGGTGCAGCATGTCCATTAATTCCGGGTAGGATACAGCTTTATACGTCAGGCACAGATCGCCTTTGAACAGGCGGTATGCCACTGAGTAGAGCTGGAGTTTCTTTAACCGGGCAGCATATGGCATCTGTTTGAGCCCTTTGATCCTCTTGGTGAGGTACTTTTGGGGTCTTTCCAGTTGATGCAGGTGTCTGGTAAGGTACATCCCAAAAGGGGCATTGTACTCAATTATGGGCCTGATGAGGGATGAGTAAAGAGGCACAATGACCTCCCCTGATCTAGATGTGAATCCCTTCATGATTAGGTGGGCTATATAAAATGTTTTTCTAACCACTTTGGCCACGTGGTTGTCAAATGAGAGATTGCTATCAACTTGGGTCCCCAGGTCCCTAATTACTTCTTCTGTACTTAATGGATTACCACCTATGTGGTAATTTGTGTGCACTTTGTTTTTGCCAAAGAGGATGACTATACACTTTTTGGCATTTAGCTTGAGGCCATGGCTCTGGCACCAGTTGTCTGTTTCTATGAGGTCCTTTTGGAGGATGCTTGTGTCAGCTGGAGAGTCGATTATGGTGCCCAGTTTGCAGTCATCTGCGAACTTGGTCAGCCACAATCCTTCCGTGTTGGCCTGTACCTCCGAGAAATATATACCGAACAAGAGAGGTCCCAGGACTGAGCCTTGTGGGACACCACTTGTAACTGGTTTGGAGTCTGACATGGCTCCAGCAATTCTAACCATGTGGGTTCTGTCCTTGAGCCAGTTTGCAATCCATCTAGTGACATAGGGTTTTATATTTAAACTGGTGAGCTTATCTATAATGCCCGAGTGGGGTATTGTATCGAAGGCTTTTGCGAGGTCCAGGTAGGCTGTGTGGACCACCTTCCCCTCATCAATGGCCTTGGTGACTGTTTCAAAAAAATCAACCAGGTTTAAGAGGCAGGATCTGCCCATAACAAAGCCGAACCAGGTAGGATCCAGTGTCTGTAGGTCCCCAATATCTTTATTTATGAGGTCCATTATGATCCTTTCCTTAGCTTTGCAGACCAAGCTAGTCAGGCTTAAGGGGCAATAGTTTCCAGGATCCGTTAAGGCACCACCTTTATGGAGAGGGACCACTGTTGCTGTACGCCACTCTTTGGGCACATATCCTGTAGTAAGGCTGAGATTGAACAGTAGTTTTATGTTTGGGTTTAGCACTTCTTGGAGTTCATGTAGGACATAGCCCGGGACACTGTCTGGTCCCATTGATGCTGTGTTTTTTGCTTTGGAGAGGGCGGCTCTTACCTGAGCATCTGAGATGTCATGGGGGCAGCACTCTGCTGGGATAGATATTTGCCCTTTTGTTGGGGAGGGGGCGGAGAAGTTTGCGCTGAACCTGTCAGCTAGGATGTTGGCAATGTCTCTGGGTTCAGTGTATTTTTTGTCATTTTGGACTAATTCTGTGCATATCTGGGAATTACCACCCAGGTTATTAACATAACTAAAGAAAGCCTTGTGATTATCCTTAGTGTCCTGTGCAATTTTTCTATCGAAGCTGGCCTTAGATAATTTTATGAGTGCCCGTAGTTTTTTGCTAATACTGATCAGTGATGCCTTCCCTTTTTGGGATTTTGCTCTATCATTTAGTAGCTTCCTCCTTCTATTGTATAGTTTGTTTATGGCTGCGGTCCACCAGACAGGACATCTGCCTTTGGAGGATTGGGTCTTGGTTTTATTTAGGATTGCATGATCCATGCATTCCTGAAGGTGTTCATAGAGTGTGTTTATAAAGGATTCTGCGGTCTGGGCTGTATTTTCCACAGGCCCGGGGGCTTTGAAGGATTCCACCTCAGTTTTGAGGAGTGTGAAATTTGCTTTATAGAAGTTTTTCACTGTGGTTTTCTGGGCAGGGGGTGGGGTCGAGATGTGAATATCCAGTGAGATTAGTTTATGGTCTGATCTTACCAGTGAGGGATACACTTCTGGTCTGGAGCATAGAGTCCCCATGTTGGTGATGATCAGGTCCAGTATGTTTTCCCCTCTTGTGTGAGTGGTAACAAGTTGTTCCATAGCATTTGAGTTTATAAATTCTAGGAACCTTTGGGCTAGGGTGTTGGAGCTAGAGTAATGCTCCCAGTCTATGTTTGGGTAGTTGAAGTCACTCAATATAATGGTGTTTGGAGAGACCTTCATATTTTCAGTGTTCTCAGAAAGGCTGAGTGGGGTTCCTGGGTTTGGGAGGGTGGTCTGTAGCAGGCTATAAACTGGAAGGCAGTTTTACCCACTGTTAGTTGCACATGGATAGTCTCTGATGCTTCGTGCTTTGCCACCAACCTGGAGGTGTGGGTATCTTTGATGAATATCAATACTCCCCCTCCTTTTGTGGTTCGGTCCAAGTTTTGGGGCCGAAAAGCATGGTATGAGGTATAACCTGGTAGTGCTGGGGTGCTCTCGGGAGCCCTGTACCAGGTTTCTGTTACTGCACAGATATCGATGTTCTCCATGCTAAGGAGAGTTTTGAGTGCGTGCATCTTGAGGTTTAGACTTCTGGTGTTGAGTAGCATTACTCTTAGTTTCTTATCCCTTGTGATACCTATGGAGGTGGGTTTGTCTTTTGAGCCTTGCCTAAAAAAGGCACTATGGGGGTAGCAAGAGCCTTTGCCAATATCCAAAAGCCCAGGGGTGACAGGTGCAAGCCGTCCCTAGCGAAGCATCATGGCTTGTCGAGCATATCATCCCAAGCTGACAGGCACTGGATCACCTTTGAATGACACCAGTACTTATGGCAATTGTTGAAATTGATCATCTTGTCTTCATATTGTGGCATCATTCTTGGTAAGGGTAAGATGCTACTCAAGGTCAGGGTCATACCGGCCTGGGCTACATGCTCAGAGAGCTCCTTTATGTCTCTTTTCATGTAGTCCAGGGAGGTACGCCTCAGGTCATTCACACCAGCATGGACAATGACTGAGTCATATTTGTACTTGCCTTGAAGTGACCTGAGTGCTTGTGTTATGTGGCGGATCCTAGCACCCGACAGGCTGCTCACCGTGACCCTCTCCTTGTTCAGCCTGGTGAGCGGGACGTCAGTGTGCCTGACGATAGAGTCACCTATTACAAGTGTATCAGGTGTGTTGTTTAGTCTTAAGGGCTGTGACTGTTTGGCTCACTGGCTTTGTGAGATATGTGTTGCACGTGTTTTGTTTTGAGGTAGCGGTTGCTTGGATGTCTGCTTTGGAGGTCTCTGCTGCTTAGGCAGATCTTTATTTAGAGCCTCCGAGTATGTTTTTGTGTGATTATGTGTTTGGTTTGCTGTTGTGGTAGGTCTCTGTGAGACTGGAATTGTAGTGAGTGTAGTTTCCATCTCCTCCTGACTGGTTATGCCAGTACTGAGTTGAGAGAGCTTAGCCTCCAGTTTGGCTATATTGTTGCATCTCTCACATGTGTTGGAATTTGTTGGGAGGAGGAGAGGGTTGTCTGTGTACATGAGGCAGTTGTAACATTGCCTCAAGATTCCCAGATTCACCAGCTGGACAGGAGAGGAGATTGACAACTGACCTTTGGACATGCTAGAATAATATTGGGAATTCCTTAATAATTGAAAACAATGGCGAGTGGGGAGTGAGGGTGTAGTGCTTTTAATTTTTAATGCTGACTTATATAATTGCTTTAGCGCGCAAGTGCCAGGTAACTTAAGTGCAATGTGTTACAGGTAACTTAAATTCAAAAACGACAAACAGTAACTTTCTTTCAAGTGAAACAAGGAAATAAGTACAGTAAGCAATGCAGATATCACTAGTGATCCACAGAAGCGCTGAGAAGCCGTGTATTAGGTGGAATTAGCGTTCCAGGGAAATAACAAGCAAACAAACAAAAAGCATATAAACAAAGCTAGATTCAGCAGGCCTGGATCTAGTCTATGCTACAGCAAACAAGGTGTACCAATTTCAGTAAGATACAGTTCAAATATTCAGGCACTATAAACCTTTAACCGGTAATTCCCAGCTCAGAAGGGCAGAGTCCAGCCTCTTCTCTCACAAGAGTGCAGACCATGAACCTTCTTAATGTAAAATAACTGGCCTGAAGCCCAAGTGCCTAAACCAGAACTAATACACTTTAAGAATAACAGACAGTGGGCTCTCATACAGCAGTTCCCAACTTAGAAGGATGAAAGCTACCTGTCCTGCCACCACAGTGCACGCCACAAACCTTCCTAATGTAAAACAACTGGTCTGAAGCCCAAGTGCTTAATCCAAAAGACTTAGAATGATAGCTACACTTTAATCAAGTTACTACCAAGCAGTAATAAATACAATTGAATACTTTAGAGAATGCCTGGATTAGTGCTCAAGTTACACAAACAAAGCTAGATCCAGCAGGCCCGAATCCAGTCTATGCCACAGCAAACAAGGCGCACCAACTTCAGTAAGAAGCAGTCCAGATATGCATGCACTATAACCTTTAACCAGAAATTCTCAGCTCAGAAGGGCAGAGTCCAGCCTCTCCTCCCACAAGAGTGCAGACCACGAACCCTCTTAATGTAAAATAACTGGCCTGAAAGCCCAAGTGCTTAAACCAGAATTAATACACTTTTAGAATAACAGACATTGAGCCCTCAATCAGCAGTTCCCAACCTAGAAGGATGTAAGCTACCTATTCTGCCACTACAGTGCAGACCACAAACCCTCTCAGTGCAAAACAACTGGTCTGAAGCCCAAGTGTTTAAACCACTATCTTGCAATTTTTCAGTAGCTGACAGCATATTTGGAAGTTGACACCTACATATCTGGTATAGCTACTGAAGGCTTTGTGGTTGTTATTCTTACATTCCTTGGCTATTTGTCTTTAGAAACTGTCCTTGGATTATTTTATGAGCGATCATTGTTTCTTCCTAATAACGATCAGTGATGCCTTTCCTTTAGTGAAGTTGGCTCTATCATGTGCTCTTTTCCTCCTTCTGTTGTCTATCTTATTTATGGGCAATGACCACCTGATTGTTTTCTTATTTTTGGAGCAGTGCATCTTGGTTTTATTTGTGATGTCTCGATCCATGCATCCCTGTATATGCTCATAGGATGCACTTGTAAATGATTTTTCAGATTGTATACCATTATCCTATAGCAAGAGGTCTTTGGAACGTTCCACTTTAGTCTTGGGAAGTGTGCAGTTTGCTTTTGAAAATGTCTTCACAGTGATTTCATTGACTAGGTGGGGGGGGGGGGCGGGATATGGATGTCCAGTGTGATTACTATATGATCTGATATTACCAGCGAGGGGTTTATCTCTGTTGTGGAACACTGTTACCCCATGTTGGTGATGATCATGTCCGGTATGTTGTCACCTGTAGTGGGCATGATGACCAGCTGTTCCAGGGTGTTAGAGTTTTTAAACTCTAGGAAACATTGGGCAAAGGACGTTGTACACGAGTAATTCTCCCACTCAGTGTTTGGGTAGTTGTAATCTCCTCATATAATGGTGTTTGATAGGACCTTTATATTTTCCACTGTTCTCAGGAATACTGAGTGAGGTTCCCAAGACAAGGTAGGTGATCTGTAGCAGGCTACAATCGGATGAGCAGCTTTGCCCAATGTTAATTGCACTTGCATGGTCTCCAAGGCCTCATGCTGTGCCACTAACCTGAAGGTGTGGGTATCCATAAGGTAAATGGGTACACCCCTTCCTTTTGTATTTCACTCGTGGTTTTGGGTCCGAAGGTCAGAGGGATTGTGAGTGTTTTACGTGGAGCATGTCCAACAGCTCTGTGTTTGACATAGCTTTGTATGTTAGGCAGTGAACACTTCTGAGAAGGCAATATGTAAGGGAGTACGGATGGAGCATTTTGAGATGGTCTGTGTTTGGCATGTATTTCAGGCCACTAATGTTCTTTGTGAGGTATTGCTGCAAGCTTTCCAGTTGCTGTAGTTGTCTTGTGAGGTACATAGCAAAAGTGGCGTTGTACTCTATTATAGTTCTAGTGAGTGATGAGTAGAGGGGAACAATGTCCTCTTCTATTCTGCATGAGACACATTTTGTGATGAGGTGTGCCACATAGGAGGGTTTCCTCACTACTGTGGGGATGTGATTATTACAGTTGTGTCCACTGTCCACCTGTGACCCAAGGTTCGCTTGTCACACTTTCAGTGTTAAGTATACTGCCGCCTATGTTGTAGTTCTTGGCTACAGAGTTTTTAACAAAGGGGATGACAATGCACCTTTTGGCATTGAGCTAGAGCCCATGGCTTTGACAACAGCCATCTGTCTCAGTGACGCCCTTTTGTAGGATGTCCACATCTTTAGTGTTTACAATTATGGCTCCTAGTTTACAGTCCTCTGGAAACTTCAGTAGCCACAGACCTTCCATGTTAAAGTTTACTTCAGGGAAGTAGATACTAAACAGGACAAGACCCAGAACAGGACCCTGTGGTACTGTACTCGTCACTGGTCCAAAGTTATGCTACTTTCACAGTGTGTGTTCTGTCAGTAAGCCTGTTGGCAACCCATCTTGTGACATAGCAATTTATACCTAGTTTAGTGGGTTTATCGATATTTCCAGAGAGTGGGGTGGTGTTGTAAGCCGTGGCAGGATCTACATAGGCTGTGCGAACCACCTTACCCTTGACTACGGTTCTGGTGACTGCTTCAATGTCATCTATCAGGTTTAGGAGACATGATCTGCAATTTACAAACCCAACATGGTTGTGGTCCAGGGTTTGGGGATTACCAATGTAAATTTTTATAAGTTGTATGATGATACATTCCATGGCCTTGAGAAACGGGCTCACCAGGCTAATGGGGCGCTAGTTCCTGGGGTCCATGGTGTCTCCACCCTTGTGTAGTGGGATAGCTGTCACTGTGCACCATTGAGCAGGCACAAAACATGAGGTGAGGCTATGACTGCACATGGTACATCAATGTGGTGCCTGTTCGTTCTGTGGTTTGTGTAGAACACAGCCTGGGAAGTTATCTGGTCCCATGGCTGCTGTGATACTGGCTTTGCAAAGTGATTTTTACCTGTGCAGCCGTGATGACAGCAACTTTGCAGTCTTCCATTATAGAGATGTGCTCTTTCATAGGTGAGAGGGGGGTAAAGTTAACACTGATCCTATCTGCCAGGATGTTGACAATATCAGTTGGGTCTATATATTTAGTGCCATTGAGCTGTAACTCAGGACAGATCTGAGTGTAGCCATGACATGGACCTGTCTGTTGGGCGGAGATCTCCTGAGTAGACAGTATGCAACAGAGTACAGATCGGGTTACATTCAGTCTTGTTGCATGGGGCAACTGTTTGAGGCCTGTAATCCTCTTGTTAAGGTACTTCAGTGGTCTTTCTGGCTGCTGAATGTGCCAAGTCAGATTCATCGCAAGTGTGTTGTGGTACTCTCTGACAGGTCTGATGGCTGATGAGTAGTGGGAACCTCCTTTGACCTACATGCACAGACCTTGGCAGTTTGTGCGAACACATAGCATGATTTTCTGACCACTTTGTGAATGTGTTTCTGGAAGTAGAGATGACTATCCACATTTGTCCATAGATCCCTTATTATCACATCCGTATTTAGCCTAAGTGTGTGAGCATGCCCAGTATGACCTTTCAGTATGTTGCTGCCTGACATTTGCTTTGTTTATTTGTGTGTGAGCATGCCCAGTATGACCTTTCAGTGTGATACTGAATGAAATCCACTACATTTGTTGGAGTGTGTGAGCACGCCCGGTATAGACATTTATACTATATGTGTATGGAAAATCAAGTTGTATTTTTACAGCAGGGCTCACCTTTGTGTCATAGATCAACAGGGATCATACTGTGCCTGCAGGGCTTCCATGAGACACTTTGCATAGACATATCAACATTTCTACATACAGGGGAGGCAGCTATTCTTTGTACATTTCTACCCAGAGGCACATCTGGATTGTTACTGTGGGTGTACATAGGATGAGGGTTTCACCTGACACTTATACACATTTGCTATGCCTGCACTGCTATGTACGGTACACCATTTAAGTCTGTACTGTTGCCTATCGTACTGGCTTGAGGCATACTACTGTACTACAGATCATAGCGTCCAATGTCACGTATATTAGTTTGCAGCTTCATAGCCTACACAACCCACATCACACCACCTGGCCTGATGTTCTCTGTCTGCATAGGCCTGTGGGGGAGGTTACCCATATGCCCCTTTAGAGCCATGATACAGCATTTCCTTACATTTGCATTAGTGTACAATTGTCCTGCTGTGTCTGTGCCACTGAAATGCTATCATGGCTTAGTGGTTCAGTGCTGTGACTATAGTGCAGAGTATCCTGGGTTCGAGCCCTGTCACTGCTTTTTTTTCATGCTGGGCAGACCAGACTGCTTAAGGAACAGTAAAGCAAATATGAGCATGTTTACCTGACTTTGTTCCACTTTGCCCGACCTTGCCCAACATTGGTCAACGTTGCCCGACGTTGCACTAGTTAACACGGGTAATTTTGTTTACATAAACTAAATATTGATAAAAGCTGCTTAGCACTGCTTTATATTGCTTAAAACATGGCAATCATGCCTCAGGCGGTGCTGCAGGGCTGCCTATGTCAGATGCACATACTACACTCCCTATACATGTTTGGAAACAGGTAGTGTCAAGTTAGGCATCCCTTTTATTTTATGTGCAAGTCAGAGAGAGGTATCAATTCCAGGGTTCTTACTGAGCCAGTGTATGTGCTATGTGTTGCCTCTTTGCCAAGGCCAAGGCATACTGGGCACGTCTCCTTCTGCCTACTGGGGCAGGCTCAGGTTGTTCCTCCTCCGAGTCATGCTGTGCCTGTGCAGGCCTTGGCAATGGTGGGGGGCTGTTTGGCCCTGCCCCATGCTGTTCCTGCTGCAGCTGTTTTCACAGGATCATATTGTGTAGCATGGCACATACTATGACAATTTGGGTACATGTAGTTGGTGAGTACTGCAAGGCTCCACCAGATGTGTCCAGGCACTAGAACCATGACTTGAGCATCCCAAACACATGCTTGATTACATTTCATGTTTGTGCGTGTGCCTCATTATGGAGTTCTTGTTCAGGTGTGTGTGCATTTCTGATGGGTGCCATCAGCCACGGCTCCAGTGCGTATCCAGCATCCCCCACTAGGTGACCATCAGGGATGTCCCCATTGGCAAATGTCTGGTACAGCTGCGTCAGATGCCAGATATGGGAATCGTGGTAGCTTCCAGGGCAGCCAGCACACACATTCAGTATTATGCCCTGGGCATTGCACATGACCTAGCAGTTGATGGAGTGGAAGCCTTTGCGGTTGATGTAGGCCCTACCCCACTCACCGGCTGGTGCTTTGATGTGTATGTGCATGCAGTCAATTGCACCCACTACCTCAGAGTATTCTGCTATTTGCTGGAAGAGACGCATATTGCTGGCCAATACCTCACGGGAATTGGGGAAATATACATGATCACCGACATGTGCTGACATGGCATTCAGGAACTGGTGCAGTACCCTGGATGCTGATGCCTGTGAAATCCCCATCATATCACCAGTTAGTCTCTGGAAGGTACCTGTTGCTAGTATTCATAGGCCAAAACATACCTTTTTTTCCACTGGGATGGGTTCCCGTCTATTGGTTCTGTGTGTGAGGCGTGGCCTGCACAGCTCAGCAATTTGCTGCAGAAGCTCTTTCTTCACCCTATAGCTCTCCACTATCTCCAGCTCATGTAGCCCCTGGTAGGTTACCCTGGGTCTGTACACTCTTCTCCATCTCCTCACTGTGGGTTGCTCAGCAGCATTCTCAATGGCACCACCCTCAGCATCTTGCACATGTTGCCTTATAATAGCAATGGTAGCCCCTAACATTTTTTTATCTCAGTTAAGCTTTTTAAGTTTTCACTTCTCTTTGTAGACTGCAGTGTTTCTGAGAAAAACATGGGGGAATGTTGTTTGCAGAGTTTTAAGTGCTAGGCTGGGCTGGGCTAGTGTACTGCCTTTGTAATTGGCTGATTCTGATTGATTTCACCTGGCCGCTCTGCTAGTTCTCCTTGGTTAACTTCCTACTACATCGTTTCCTTCCTTTTCCCTTTCTGTTTCCACAGGGGGCAGCACTGCACTAACAAGCACAAACACGCTCACACACGTGCGCACACAGGCTTACACAGGCTTAGGCGGGTGCAGATACGTGCACACAGGCTTAGACAACCTTACACAGGCTTACACGATCACACAAATGTGCACACAGGCTTAGACGGATTTACAGGTGTGCACACACGCACACATTGTAAGCAGCTTTGCAAGAAACTTTGGTGATATCCACGGCGTACACCTTCGGTTTCTGGGTTTCAGTTAAGACAACTGTAGACACGCCTCTTCCAGTCCTGAGTAACTCATAGCAAACACATGCCACTCTGCTCCAATAAGCTTACAGTCTTTGATACATACCCCCTCATGATGTCATCTATTTTCTACTCTGGTACTCCCCTAATCCTACTCTTACACTCTAGGGACATGGTTCATATGGCAGGGAAAATTGGGATTCACTATACTTATCCTCATTTGCATAGGATTGCCTACTAAAGCTTGGTTACATCTCTCAGACTGAGCTTCCCCCCTTAGTAACCACTACTCAGTAGCCATGTTGTCTACAGCCTGCCATTCACCTGCATGGCAGAAGAATATTTTTAATAAAATGCCTAATTTTGGCTTTTATTTTTTTTCTAGTTTTTAGAGCACTGCACGTTTGCGCGGCGCGGCGCTATGCTTAAACATCGGAGATCGGGAACAAAATTAATTTTTATTATTTTGCAACAGATAAAAATGCCAATGGCCTTATATTTGGCCATTGGCATGCTTCCTCAACTGGATGCATCCTTTATTTGGAGCTGTCATAGCACCGTTTTGCTATTTGCAGAACGGTACTCCGTTACCAACAAAGTACATTTCTGCAAATAACACTACTCTTACTCGGACAGGTTAGTGTTTCCTGGATCACAAATTTACCTCATTTGCATAGCTTTCAGCAGAAAATGAGGTAATTTGCATAACCTAACACTGTCCATGCAAGAGTAGTTTTAGGAGCTCTCATGCACGCCCCTGCCGGCTGTTCCTGGATTGCTCGGCAGACATATTGGCTGTCTGGAGTCTTACTCTACTCTTAGACTCTGTGCAAGTCTTCGTGAATCTGGCCCACTGTGTTTACTGTGACTTATAAAATTCAGTTTAAGACCTAGAACCTAAAAATACTACCTTTATAAAAATAGCTTGAGATGAAGGTTTTGCCATTTATACTTCTTTCATAAACCCTATGGCTCCAGCAATATGAACATTTGTTTGAAATGTGAGGACATAATTTGATTCTGTCAAATGGCTTAGGCTCCTCCCATTGGAAGTTACAGTGCAGGCTTCCTGAGCTCCATTGGAGGGAATAGGTTAATATGGTAAAACGGTAGTTGTGGCTGGAAATGTTAATGCTTCAGTCCATCAGACCTCTTTAAAAGTGGAACATGAGAAGCATATTGCTTCATATCAGGCAAAGCATCAGAACATAAAAGAATTTGCTATGACAATTCTCTTCAAATTAAGGCAGTTTGTCAATCAAACTCCTGCTGCCTGGAAGACCAATTCCAATACTAAATAAATAAATAAAAACCTTACAAGAACAAGAGTATTTAAATAAACCATTATTTTCATCACCATGAGATGGTTAAGAATAACCCTGGGATGGTTAAGTATAACCAAGTGTGGCACCTCAAAAATGTAGTGATGGGTCTATATTAGCAGGTTGAATGTTGAAAACGACAATTCGCTAAGTTTCTGGTGTCACTCTAAGGGGATCCAGTATCTGTCTGCCTGGGATGACATGATTGACTGACCTCGATGCTTTGATAGAGATGGCCTGCATCTGTCACCCCTGGGCTTCCAGACTCTGGCCAAGGCTCTTGCCACCCCTATAGTGCCTTTTTTAGGCAGTGTTCCAAAGACTAAATTACCACTATAACAGCTACAAACAAATGCAATCTGAGGGTCATGCTGCTCAACGCCAGAAGTCTAAATCTCAGAATGCACTTGCTCGAAGCACTCCTTAAAATGGAGAACATCGACATTTGTGCTGTAACAGAGCTCAGACAGTTCAAGGCAGCAGAAAGTACACCTGCACTACCAGGCTATAACTCACTCTACACCTTTTGGCCCTAGAACATGGACCGAAGCTCCAAAGGCGGTGGTGTTTCCATATCAATAAAGGATGCGTGCACCTCCAGATTGGTAGCCCAACATAATGCATAAGAGATACTTCAGGTGCAGCTAACTTGGGTAAGACAGTGATTCAGGTCATAGCCTGTTATAGGTCCCCATCCATGTCCAAAGATACCCATTCCATGTTCCTAAGCACCCTGGAGAATATTAGGGTCTAACCTAACACACTCATACTGGGTGACTTCAACTACCCCTCCATTAACTGGGAAATCTACTCATCTACCAATACACTTGCCCAAAGTTTCCTGGAATTCATTAATTTCAATGCCCTGGACCAACTCGTTCTTACCCCCACTAGAGGTAACAACATCCTTGACCTGGTCATTACTGACATGAGCGACTATTGCTCTACACCAATAGTCAACTCCTCCCTGGTTAGATCCAACCACAAACTAATCACCTTGGCAATCCACATCCCTCTCAACCCTCCCCCCACAAAGATAACCACCATGAAAAACTTCTCCAAAGCTAACTTTGGGCTCCTAAGAACAGAAGTGGCAGCCACGGCACCCATGCAAATGGAGAATAGTTGCATTACCTCTGAACCATGCACCAATGCACTGTATGAAAAAGTATACAAATGAATGGATCTTGCCATACCCAATAGAATCAAGATGCTCTCCTACAAAAAAAATAAGCTAATCTGGTGGTCCCCTGCCATAAACAAACTCTACAACAGAAAGAGGAAACTGATGTGGAATAAGGTGAAGTCCCAAGACTGGAAAACTCCCTTATCAGCCTCAACAAAAAGTTGAGGTCCCTCATCAAATCCTCTAAAGCTAGCTATGAAAACAGAATTGCAGCAGATAATAAAGACAACCACAAGGCCTTCTATAGTTATGTAAAGAACCTCTACAGCAATACTCAGATTTGCTCTGAGCTACTGCACAATGGTACCACCTACACTGAGCAAACAGGAATTGCCAATATACTAGCCAACAGATTCAGTGCCAACTTTACCACTCCCACCCCCCCACAAAAGACCAATCACAATACCAGTAAATTGCCAGGCACCCAGTATTACTACTGCACAGGTAAAAACAGCACTGTCCAAGGCCAAGAATACAGCTTGTATGGGACTTGATAATATCCCTGGCTGTGTTCTACATGAACTACAGAGTGAACTGGCACTTCACCTGTGTGCCCTATTCAATCGCAACCTCACCTCAGGCTTTGTCCCTACCAAATGGTGCACTGCTATAGTGATCCTTCTCCACAAAGGAGGAGCAACTACAGACCCTGGGAACTATCACCCCATTAGCCTGAGAAGTCTGATATGCAAAGCTATTAAATGCGTCATCATGCATCTAATAAGCAAGGATATAGGGAATCTCCAAACTCTAGATTCCACCCAGTTTAGTTTGGTGAATGGTAGATCATGCCTGCTGAACTTGGTCAACTTCTTTGAGTCAGTCACCAGAGCTGCGGATGAAGGCAAGGTGGTTCATACAGCCTACGTTGATTTGGCCAAGCACTATAATACCATTCCCACTCAGGAATCATTGAAAAAACTCACTAAGCTAGACATCATCCTCTATATCACTAGGTGGGTTGCAGACTGGCTCACAGATAAATCCACAGTGTGAAAGTAGCTGACTCCAAGTCAGACTGTTGACCAGTCATGAGTGGAGTCCCACAGGGATTTGTCCTGGGTCCTTTCCTGTTTGGTATCTAATTCTCAGAAGTCCAGTCCAACACGAAGGGACTCTGGCTGACAAAGTTCGCAGACAATTGCAAGTTGGGAGCCATTATTAACACCCCAAGTGATGTTGACATCCTACAGAAAGGCCTCACTGAGACAAATGACTGGTGTTAGAACTATGGCCTTAAGCTCAATGTCAAAAAATGTGTCATCATCCCCTGTGGGAAAAACCCATTTCCCCTGAACTGCCACAACGATGGTAGTCCACTGAACACAGAAGGCGTTGTAAGAGATCTGGGAACACAGGTTGACAGCAACCTCTCTTTTGGCCACCACACTGCCACTGTGGTCAGAAAGTCCTTCTTATTTTCTGCTTAAACTGTGAGCTTTGGCCAGCTAAGACATGCATGCAATCAACTGAATGTATAAGTGAAGTTAAGTAAATCTTTATCTGCACTTTTTTCAAATAATACACAATTTAAATTTATTTGTTTGTGTTGCATTGAGCAATATCTAGCTGGAAGTTGTGACTGTTTTTTCAGTAGGTCCCCACCCACCCTGTTTTTGTTTTGCTGTTAATCTTGGTGGCTTTGAAACTGCCTGCCCCTCTTGTAAATTTGCACTTGGATACTCCTCCTGGGCCCATCTCATTTGCTCACTCAAAAAAAAAAAAAAAAAATATTTTTTTATCTGCTTTTACTGTATTTGTGTTTCTTCCTATTTTATTTTGCTTTTGCGTCATCTTAAAAGTACTCAATTGTATTTATTACTGCTTGGTGTAACTCATTCTAAGCCTTTTAGTTTAAGCACTTGGGCTTCAGACCAGTTGTTTTACATTAAGAAGGTTTGTGATTTGCACTGTAGTGGCAGAACAGGCAGCTTACATCCTTCTAAGTTCCTTCCTAATGTAAAACTGGTCTGAAGCCCAGGTGCTTGTGCTATAAACAAAAACAAAGAAAAATAACAAAAAAAAACAAAAACCAGGATACTTTATTGTATATATTGTAGCTCAGACCTCAGTCATCAGTTGGGAACTGATGATTGAGGGCTCAGTGTCTGTTATTCTAAAAGTGTATTAGTTCTGGTTTAAGCACTTGGGCTTCAGGCCAGTTATTTTACATTAAGAGGGTTCTTGGTCTGCACTCTTGTGGGAGGAGAGGCTGAACTCTACCCTTCTGAGCTGGGAATTTCTGGTTAAAGGCTTATAGTGCCTGTATATTTGAACTGCTTCTTACTGAAATTGGTACACCTTATTTGCTGTAGCATAGACTAGATCCAGGCCTGCTGAATCTAGCTTTGTTTGTATAACTTGAGCACTAATCCAGGCATTCTTTAAAGTATTCAATTATATTTATTACTGCTTGATAGTAACTTGATTAAAGTGTAGCTATCATTCTAAGTCTTTTAGATTAAGCACTTGGGCTTCAGACCAGTTGTTTTACATTGGGAAGGTTTGCGGCCTGCACTGTGGTGGCAGGACAGGTAGCTTACATCCTTCTAAGTTGGGAACTGCTGATTGAGGGCTCAGTGTCTGTTATTCTAAAAGTGTATTAGTTCTGGTTTAAGCACTTGGGCTTCAGGCCAGTTATTTTACATTAAGAAGGTTCATGGGAATTTCTGGTTAAATGCTTATAGTGCCTGCATATTTGAACTCTTTCTTACTGAAATTGGTGCACCTTGTTTGCTGTAGCATAGACTAGATCCAGGCCTGCTGAATCTAGCTTTGTTTGTATGCTTGTTGTTTCACCTAAAACATGGCTTTTCAGCACCTCTGTGGATCCCTAGTGATATCTGCATTGCTTACTGTACTTATTTCCTTGTTTCACTTGAAAAAAGTTACTGTTTGTCGTTTTTGCATTTACGTTACCTGTAACACAGTCGCAGGCTACACACTCAAGTGTGCTAGCCTCCTGTGTGTATTTAAAGTAATTTAAACTCTGCATTTCTGTTTCTAAAAAAAAACAAAAAAAATCCTTGTTTTCCTGCCTTTCTGAACAAGTCTAGTCCAGTTTTCAGGCTTTGCTGAATCCAGGACTGTGGTAAAGGTTCCTGTGTTGCCCATATCATACTTGGATAGTTAGGTGGCTTCCTTGTACACTGTAAGAGAGGGAACTCTGAGCAGTCTATCTGTCCCTGTAGGAGTGGTCCCAGCCCAGCATCTTGTAGCTCATTGGCCATTTTGGGCTAATTTCTATCCTTTTTGATCTCCCTGATATAAAAATCGCTTAGTGCAGTTTTGCACTTGTATACAGCTCAGCAAGCTCCTTGTGGTGCCCTGCAGAGTCCTACAAGCAGCCAAGAGAAAAAAGAGAGACTTTGGACTTTATTAAGTATTGTTTTTGCTTGTTGTTTCCCTGAAATGCTAATTCCGCCTAAAATGTGACTTTTCAGCACTTCTGTGGATCCCTAGTGATCTCTGCATTGCTTACTGTACTTATTTCTTTGTTGCACTTGAAAAAAAGTTGCTGTTTGTCATTTTTGCATTTAAGTTACCTGTAACACTGTCGCAGGCTGCACACTCAAGTGCGCTAGCCTCCTCTGTGTATTTAAAGTAATTTAAGCTCTGCATTTCTGTTGTTTCTGAAAAAAAAAACAAAAAAATTCCTTGTTTTCCCGCATTTCTGAACTAGTCTAGTCCAGTTTTCAGGCTTTGCTGAATCCAGGACTGTGGTAAAGGTTCCTGCGTTGCCCATATCATACTTGGATAATTAGGTGGCTTCCTTGTTCACTGTGAGAGAGGGAACTCTGAGCAGCCTATCTGTCCCTGTAGGAGTGGTCCCAGCACAGCAACTTGTAGCTCATTGGCCATTTTGGGCTAATTTCTATCCTTTTTGATCTCCCTGGTATTACAACTGCTTAGCATGGTTTTGCGTGGGTTTGCGCACCGTGCAGCACTGTTTAGCTGCGATTAAACTATTCCAGGCTCCACAAAGTCTGCACTTCAGTTTTTCCCTTGAAACTTGAAACACTTCAACCCAGCACTAGAAATAAGGCAATTTAAGACCGGCACTTACTAAAACTCACTAAAACTAGCCCTAGCTTACAGCTTGCACTTCAGCCCTGTACTCAGGAAGTATAAGGCTCTTTACTCATCCATTCAGCAATACAGTCCCAACCATCTATTTAGGCATGTTCAAGAGACAGCTTCAGGTGTGCTCTCCGGTCCAGCTGGTGAATCTGGGCATCGTGAGGCAATGTTACAATTGCCTCATGTACACAGACAACCCCCTCCTCCTCCCAACCAACACAAACATATGTGAGAGATGCAGCTACACAGCCAAACTGGAGGCTAAGCTCTCTCAACCCACGACTGGATCAACCAGTCAGAAGGAGAAGGGCAACACTAGCACCACATTACCAGACTCACATAGACCAGCCATAGCTGCACCAGAAAACAACTCTCAGAAACACGCAAAAACATACTCGGAGGCTCTAAATAAGAACCTGCCTAAACAACAGAGACCTCCTAAGCATACACCCAAGCAACTCCCACCACCACAACAGAAACCAGGTAACACATACATCACAACGTCAGTGTGTCAAGCAAAAACAGGCCCTAAGGCTAAATAACACACCTAACACACTAGTAATCGTTGATTCTATCATCAGGCATACAGACGTCCCACTCACTAGACTGAACAAGGAGAAGGTTACTGTAAGCTGCCTGTCGGGTGCCAGAATCTGCCACATAACACATGCACTCAGGTCACGCCACAACAAGTACAAATATGACTCTGTCATTGTACATGTTGGTGTAAATGACCTGATACGTACCTCCCTGGACTACATGAAAAGAGACATGGAGGAGCTCTCTGACCATGTAGCCCAGGCTGGTATGACTCTGACTCTGAGTAGCAACCTGCCCTCACCCAAAATGATGCCAGCATACGAAGAGAAAATGATGAGTTTCAACAATTGGTTAAACTACTGGTGTCATTCAAAGGGGATCCAGTACTTGTTAGCCTGGGATGACATGCTTGACAAGCCATGTTGCTTCGGCAGAGATGGCTTGCACCTGTCGCCCCTGGGCTTTCAAAGACTGGCCAAGACTCTTGCCACCCCAATACTGCCTTTTTTAGGCAAGGCTCAAAAGACAAACCTGCCTCCATAATCAGCAGTAATAAACAAAAACTGAGAGTAATAGGTTCATAGGTTCATAGGTTGGTACTAGGCTATCAGCCCTAGGGCCTATACAAGCCTAGCCATAACAATTCCCGGGCTATTTCTTCCCACACTATTTACTCTGCTCAATGCCAGAAGTCTAAACCTCAAAATGGACACACTCAAGGCTTTCATTAGTATGGAAGAAATCGACGTATGTGCAGTGACAGAAACCTGGTTCAAGGCTCCAGAGAGCACCCCAGCACTACCAGGCTATAACTCCTACCATACCTTTAGGTCCCAAAACCAGGACCAGAACACAAAAGGAGGGGGTGTGTCCATATTCATCAAGAACACCCACACGTCCAGGTTAGTAGCACAGTACACGGAATCTGAGACCATCCAAGTGCAATTGACAGCGGGTAAATTGACTGTTCAATTTATAGCTTGCTACAGATCTCCCACCTTGTCTCAGGACCCTCATGCAGTATTCCTGAGAACATTGGAAAGTATGAAGATTCTACCCAACACCATGCTACTGGATGACTTCAACTATCCAAACATTGACTGGGAAAACTACTCAAGCTCAAACGCCCTAGCCCAATGCTTCCTTGAGTTTATAAACTCAAACGCCCTTGAACAGCTGGTCACCACTCCCACAAGAGGTGATAACATACTGGACCTGGTCATCACTAACATGGGGAACCTATGTTCCACACCTAAGGTAAACTCGTCATTGGTAAGATCAGATCACAAACTAATCACACTGGACATCCACATCCCGACCCCCCCCTAGTCAAGGAAATCAAGGTAAAAAACTTCTCTAAAGCCAACTTCACACTCCTCAAGACCAAGGTGGGAAATTTCAAAGCTCCCAATCAAATGGAAAATGGTGACCCATCAGCAGAATCCTTTACAAGTGCATTCTATGAACACCTTCAAGAATGCATGGACCGAGCCATCCGAAGTAAAACCAAGACCAACTCCTCAAAAAAGAGGAAGCCAGTCTGGTGGACCCCGGCCATAAATAAACTTTACAACAGAAGGAGGAAACTCCTGCAAGATAGAACAAAATCCCAAAATAAGAAGGCATCTCTGATTAACATCAGTAAAAAACTGCACTCCCTCATTAAATCATCCAAGGCCAACTTCGAAAGAAAAATAGCCAATGACTCTAAGGATAACCACAAGGCCTTCTTTAACTATGTCAAGAGTCTAGGGGCAAACTCTCAGATATGCTCCGAGCTAGTGCATAATGGCCATAAATACACTGAACCAACCGACATTGCCAACATCCTGGCTGACAAGTTCAGTCAAACTTTACCCCCCCCTCCACCAAAGGGGCTAGAACCCACCCCAGAAGAATGTGTCGCTCCAAATATCTCAGACGCACAAGTAAAGACAGCCGTTGCTAAGGCCAAAAACACAGCATCAGTGGGACCAGGTGCTATCCCAGGTTGTGTCTTACACGAGCTTCAAAATGAACTAACCCCCGTCATCTCAAATCACTATTCAAACTCGCCTCTCTACAGGCTATGTACGCAAAGAATGGTGTACAGCAACAGTCGTACCACTCCACAAAGTTGGTGCCACAACTGACCATGTGAACTATCGCCCTATAAGCTTGACTAGCTTGGTCTGCAAAGCCATGGAACGCATTATCATGGAGCTCATTAACAGTGATATTGGGAACCTCCAGACACTGGACCCCACCCAGTTCGGCTTTGTTAAAGGCAGATCTTGCCTCCTGAACTTGGTCGACTTCTTCGAAACAGTCACCAAGACCATAGATGAAGGGAAGGTGGTCCACACAGCACATCTGGACCTTGCTAAGGCGTTCAACACCATCCCATACTCAGGAATCATAGACAAACTCACCAGCTTAAATATCAACCCCCATGTCATGAGATGGGTTGCCAATTGGCTCTCAGACATAACCCACATGGTAAGAGTGGCAGGCACCATGTCTGACTCTAAACCAGTCACAAGCAGAGTCCCACAGGGCTCAGTCCTGGGACCCCTCCTGTTCGGTATATATTTCTCCGAAGTACAGGCAAAGGCGGAGGGATTGTGGCTAACCAAGTTCGCAGATGACTGCAAATTGGGTGCAATAATTGACTCTCCAGCTGACACAGACATCCTGCAAAAGGGTCTCACAGAGACAAACACCTGGTGTCAAAGTCACAGCCTCAAGCTAAATGCCAAAAATGCATAGTAAACCCATTTGGGAAAAACATAGTACCTACAAACTACCACATAGATGGGAATCCACTAAGTACAGAAGAAGTAATTGGGGACCTGGGTACCCAAGTAGATAGCATGCTCTCCTTTGATAACCACATAGCCAAAATGGTCAGGAAATCCTTCTATGTAGCACACCTGATCACAAAGGGTTTCTCATCCAGATCCAAGGAGGTGATTGTGCCCCTTTACTCCTTACTCATTAGGCCCATAATAGAGTACAATGCCCCATTTGGGATGTACCTCATTAGACACCTGTAAGAACTAGAAAGACCACAGAAGTACCTCACTAAGAGGATTAAGGGCCTCAATTACCCTATGAAGCACGACTAAAAAAGCTCCAGCTCTTCTCTGTCGCTTACCGTCTGCTCAGAGGTGACCTATGCCTGACCTATAGGGCCATGTCAAACCCTGAACTAATGGACATGCTTCACCTCAAAAAAATGAGATCCCTCAGAACCACTCATTCTAGCGACTTGAACCTATGTACAACAATAAACAGGACATGCTGGAGGGATAGATTCCTGTCCCAGTGACTCCCCTCACTCTGGAATAGAATCCCAATCCATATTCGACAGAGCTCCTCTCTGATCCTCTTCAAGAGAAATCTTGATGAGTGGATGGGTAATCATAAGTTCTACCCTGGGATCACTTCAGGAGCCCTGTTGACAGAGGCCCAGGTTACTAATCTAATAGGGAGGCAAAAGCCATCACTCTGTGGCTAGGCTTATAAATGCCCATGGGCAGATAGCCTAGTACTTACCTATGATCCTATGAACCTATGTGCCACATCTCATTACTAAGGGTTTTTCATCCAGAAAGAAAGAGGTCATTGTCTCCCTGTACTCTTCCCTCATTAGGCCAATCATCAAGTACAATGCCCCATTTGGCATCTACCTCACTAGACACCTGCAACAACTGGAGAGGCTTCAAAAGTACCTCACAAAGAGGATCTTAGGCCTTAAACACTTGTCCTATATGGACAGACTCAAAAAAATTCCAACTATTCTCTGTATTATATCACCTACTTAGATGTTATCTGTGCTTGACTTACAAAGCCATGTCTGACCCAGCTCTGTTAGAAATGCTACATCTAAAGAAATCTCAATCCCTCAGCACCACACGCTCCAGAGACCTCATCCTCATTATCACAATCAACAGAATGTGCTGGAGGAACAGGTTCATAACCTAGAGACTGCCCATGCTATGGAATAGACTTCCTATACATGTCAAACAGAGCACCTCACTGGCACTCTTCAAGAGAAATCTTGATGAGTGGATGGGAAATAGAAAATTCACCCCAGGGATCATTCCAGTGGCTCTACTCGACAGAAGCACAGGAAACTAAGGCTGGGTTGCACAATGCCAGGGTAATCCTATGGGCTAGGCATGTAAAGGCTCCAGGGCCATTAGCCTAGTACACACCTATGTACCTATGAACCTATGAAAAGAGCGAATGCTCTTACATCGACACCTAAAGACTGAAACCACACAATATCGAACATAAGGAACAGCAATTTTTTTCCCAGGGAAAAAAATCGCTGCTCTAAAAAAAAAAAATCCACAGACAAATTAAACTGGGGGGATGTGCCTACCACACCTCCCTACTTAAATATACCAACTCCAAGATCGCACCACAGTGGAGGAAATGGCAAAGTCCCAGCAATGGCCCAGCAATTTTTTTACCTGGGAAAAAAATTGCTGTTCCTGCCATTCGACATTCTGTGGTTTTGGTTATTAGGGGGTCAATGTAAGAATGTTCACTCTTTTCAACATTCATCTTCCTAATATAGACTTGTAGTGACAGTGGCTACATGCACTATACTTGCTCATATGGCCAAAGGTAGATGAAGTGTCCATCCTGTGCTCAAAAGAGGCACAAGTATTGTTTAATGACTTGTAAAGAAAAGATGGTGTGGTGTGAAATGTATTAATACCAGGAACATTACCAGAAACCCTGAACCTGTTTTTCTTAACAATAGAGCATATGTCAACAGTATTTACGGCTAAGGAATGGTCCACGACCATAGAAAACATCTGGTGAAATAGAATTCCTTTCCTGGGGTGTTGAATAAAGGTTTTTTCAAGATGGGTGTATAATGATCCAGACTACCTGACTAGATAAAATCAATGACTTCCTTCAATAAATTCCTGGGTTAAGCATGATCAAAGAACATTTTGTTTTATTAAGCAAAATACTTTCCTTAATAAAATGTTCCTCCACAGATACAATAATGGAAAGACAGCTAAATTTTACCTTCACAATACCCTTTTTGGTTAAAAGATGGAGCAGTATGAAAATGCAAGCAATTGTTGGAAAAAGTGTCCTTCCTATATATAGTAGACTCATACTGGCTGTTAGTAAATTCTCCTATAACTGTACATCAAGGAAAGGAATACCCCATGTTGGATGTTAAAAAAAGAATTTGATAAATGAAGTAATTGAACAAAAATATTGAAAAAAATTGGTTAAGACCTGCCTAGTCACCACTCCAAACAATGAAAATATGATCCAGGAATTGAAAATCAAATAAAATAAAGGCGCAGAACTCACTGCTAATTAGAAATACATGTTTCATGTGTCATAAAATCAGACTGGCAAAGGTTGGAGTGCAGACCACCCCCATTGCCACTCCAGAGGATTGCTTAAAATATTTATTCTCAAATGTAATAACAAGTTTTTTTTAGAACTAAATCCATCATTATATAAATAGTTGAAGTCCATTAGAGACAATGTTACAAAACCATTCAAGTCCATAAGATTGTGGAATAAGGGTGAATATGACCTTGACATCTGACATGTCCAAAATATTACTCAGCTCATATTGTATCTCCCAGATTTTACACAGGAAGTCCCAAGAGTATTTTAGGATGGAGGAAAATTTGTGATAAAAGGTTTTAGTTTTAACAGAGAAAAATCGCATTACCTAATGATATAATAGGTATATTTTGGGCATTAATTCTGTTGCTATGAATCTTGGGTATATCGACATTTTTAGGAATATGTGATTTCTTCTCTGCCAAAAAATGCATTCCTGCACCATTGAGGTGTCATGATCTAAGAATAAATCATAAAGGACCTTATTTATATATTAATATGAGTGATGGATTTCATTTATACTCACTACCTTATAAAAATTATCATTTAAAAATGAGGTTTTGCATCATCACAAAATAATCAGTTTTGTCCTTCAATACAATCCTTCCCCCTTTGTCAGGTTTCATGATCGTTATCTCTGGTTTTCATGACAATTCCCAGAATGCTTGCTGCTCATTATAATATTTATGTTCCAGTGGACAGGAAGCCATTGCTTGAATGTCATTTATATAAAATCTTTCCAGAGCAGTCAATGATGGTTGCAAAGGCGGGTTATATTGAGATCTTCGCTGGAGACCCAATGTGGGCTGACTGAAACTCATATTCATTAACAAAACAATATTGGGTTTGTGTACAAAAATATTCAGTTTAGTTATAGTATCAACCTCATTAATTCACCCTTGCAGGAATGAAAGGGAAATATTTTTTGAATGAACCCCAGTAGTGGTAATACTACTGAAATTAAGTTTGTTGAAAGTCAAACTTAAATCTTGGCTTTCAATAAACGAAAGAGCATTAACAGGTGATAAGGATAAAGAACTCATCACTTCCTGGGACCCCTTTTCCTGTGTGCTTGTCCCTGATTCTGCTTTGGAAGTTGCTATTCTTGTTGACAAGTCTATCTTAATGTCTCAGAGGTGATTCCTCTAAAATAGATGTAGAGGACACAGGAGATCTGATACCAACAGTTTCTTATGGATCTTGGTGCACAGTAGCAGGTGTGGTAGCTATGTGGCTAATCACAGAAGTCTTAATGCTGTAAACAACAGAAAATATGCTCCCTGATAAATACTCATTTTTGCCCCTTTTAATTTTTTTAAAATTTTTTGGGAATGTATATAATCAACATGATTTTGCAACTTAAAAAAAATACCTCATTGTGCTCATAGAAATGCTCTGATATTTTTGTTCAAAATTATTGAAATGATGCTCACTGTAATGCACTTAAATGATTTCTCTTACATATATATTTTTTACCTGATTGGCTTTTGAATGTGATCAAGTGAAAGACTTGTGGGAATTTTTGGCCATTTGCTTTCAACTACAGATCTATCTCACCCAACAAATCTCTTTCTTTTTATACCATGTCCAATTCTATTATTAAAAAAGAAAAAAAGCTGTCCCAAACAGTCCCTAGCAGGCTAGCTTTAGCCACACATAACTCAGATCCCTGGGTGCAGCAGCATGGCACTGCTAATTTTTAGGCACTTTTCAAGTGCAATGTGCCATTTTTTGTTCTATGTGTAGTGACGATGTGTGAGCATTCGTACTTGAGCCATTCTGCACATTGTCTTCCCAATATCTCTCAACTTTCCCGGTTTTTGCAGAATGTCCAGATTTTTTGCCTTTTATTTTTGGTCTGTTCCTCAGAAAATTTGAGGCTTTCTGGAACCACATGGGGGGAGTGGTCTGTGTGTAAAAACAATTAATCAGTCCTTTGTCTAGCTCATATTTAAAGCATCATGAAAATATAGCATCAGGGCAGTGTCAGTGTGTGTGCGTGTGTGTGTGTGTGTGTGTGTGTGTGTGTGTGTGTGTGTGTGTGTGTGTGTGTGTGTGTGCATTTTTTCTGTCTCTGTGCATTTATATGTGTGCATGTGTGCACATGTGCACATGCATGTAAGCATGTGTGTGTCCGTGTGTATTTGTGGATGTGTGCATGCCTGCATGTGTGTGTGTGTGTGTGTGTGTGTGTGTGTGTGTGTGTGTGTGTGTGTGTGTGTGTGTGTGTGTGTGTGTGTGTGTGTGTGTGTATACATGTGTGTGTGCGTGTGTGTGTGTGTGTTTGCATGGGAATGACTGTACCTAAGTATGCGTGTGTTTGTGTGTGTATCTGTGTGCGTGCGTATGTTTATGCACATGTGTGACAGTGTGTGTGAGTGTGTATGAGTGTCTCTGCATGTGTTTGTTGTAGGGGTTGTGGAGGGTTTATGTGTGAGTAATATAATAATTGTCATACCTTGCATTGCTGACACTCACTTCAGCAACACAGATAGCAAATAAAAATGTAACTCATTTTATTAGATAGATAGATAGACAGACAGACAGACAGACAGATAGATAGATAGATAGATAGATAGATAGATAGATAGATAGATAGATAGATAGATAGATAGATAGATAGATAGATACACAGTTTTTACGTGCTACACAGTTGCATATTTCAGCATCATATATACTGATAGTCTGTTTTATTCTGGTTTAAGGAGAAATAATGAAACATAACTTTTTACTCCCTAAATTGCTAACAAGGTTATATGTCATTTCATCTGCACCCTTTCCAAGTAAGCAAAACATTGCTAAAAATAATACATCACAATGTGTAATGCAGGGAAGTACGTTGAAGTTTAGTGGTAATACACTTAATCTGCTCCATGACTGAAATAATTTTTGTATCCATGTAAATGAAGCTTTTATTGGTAAACTAAAAGATCATTTAAATATGCTAATGTGACATCCCCTCCTCCATTATTACCTTTCAGACAGCAGTACAAGTATTATAGAAATACTTTGTAACATACCATTCTAAAGCAGATGAAGATTTCTCATCAAGTGAGCACAGTAATAGGAACATCTCTACCAAGAATATTTGTATGCACTAGAATTAAATCAACAACTAAAGCTGAAGTATTTCTTAAAATATTAAAAAAAATCAAATATTTCTTTGCCAGTTATTTTGCACAGATTGATGCTTAATTGTGGGTTTACATATTATATTTTCTGACAGCTTGATAGCTGATTTTTACTAAGATGGTAGTTTGCTGGGTCATATTTGACATATGGTTGAATAAAGTAGAAATAACTTAAGATTTCTTTATTTTTTACATGTTAATTTTATTATATTATTTTATTTTATTTTACATTTGTTTACTTATAAAGTCTGACTGGACAGGCTGCCCATTTTTCAGTGGAGGGCCGGGGAGAAAACCTCCATTATTAACAGTACAAAATTATAAAAATAGGAAGAATGTATCACAGTAGGTGTACAATAGAAAGATTATTTAATATATTATAAAATTGCTATCATACAAAATTTGCAGTGGCTACATTTAGCAATAGTTATATATAGTAATATATAGCACATTATACAGTTGACTGAGATAACATTCAAATACACAAGTGACAGCGATAACGCTTTGAGGTAAGAAAGAATAAGATCACTTTGGGATAAGAAAGAATAAAAAATAGAAGTCCAAAAGCTCTGTCAGGCCTGTCTATGTTAATCTAGAGTAGCACCGCTTAGTTTTCAAACAAGGTAAGTGAACACAAGAAGTGTCTCACTTAATACAATATAAAGTTGATCTCATACACAATTCCAGGATTTGATTTTAGGGGTAATAAAATATAGTAAGATAGTATACAAACTACAGTTAAAAAGACACTATTATTAGATACAAGTGATAGTGTTAGCCTTATATGAATAACAACCTAGGCATACCTTTCTGTGTAGGACACGTGTTGCAAAAATGTCTATATAAATTGTGTAAGTAGTTTAACCTAAGACAGAACAGGTGCATATCCACGAGCTAGCTAAGTGGGATTTGAGAAGGTTTTTCAAGTTGTGTTTGTTGTGTGTAGTTCTTATGTTAAGGGGTATGGCATTCCAGATTTTTGCAATGTAGTTGGAGTATAGGGAGTCACCTGAACTATTTTGACTTCTGGTTACGTGCATTAGTGATTTATTACCAGATTGTAGTAAGCTTTTACTTGAGTATTGATTTAATAAGCCTTGTAGAGCTGTTTTTTTTCAGGTTGAAAAAATATTTGATGGGCCATAGTAAGTTAGCTGAAGGTGAGCAGGTTGGGTAGTTCTAGCCAGTATAGTTGTTTAAGAGTCTGGCAGTGATGAGATCTAAAGGCTGAATCAGTTGTAAACTTTGTTATTTTGTTGTAAGAGATGTTTATTTTGGCTAAGTCAGATTTGTTGAGATTAATGAATATGGGGAATGCACGGAGAAGTGTGGAGATTAGGTGGGTTCTGACAATAATGGTTGAAGTGTTATTGGAAAGGTTTATTTTTGCATCTGTATAGAGTTCCAAGTTTTTTGTGAACTTTTTTATTGTTTTAGCAATATGTAGGTCAAACTTCATATTTGATTCTATTGTAACACCTAGAAGTTTGGTTTGGGGGACTGGTGTAATAGGGATTTTATTGCTTGAAATTATTTTTAATGAAGGGATCAAATATGTGGCCTTTGTGGGATGAAACAGCATCAGCTTAGTTTCATTTGGGTTAAGTATGAGTTGTGCATCTGATAACCATGTTTTGACTGCAGTAAAGGATTCCTGTGTTATTTTTTTGAAGTTCTTAGAGGGTTGAAGCAGAACAGATTGAGGATGAGTCATCTGCATATTGGACCAATGAAGCATGTAGGGTGGCACTATGAAGGTTGTTGGTGAATAAATTAAAGAGAAAGGGATGAAGGATAGACACTTGTGGTACACCTAAAGTAACAGGCAGTAGAGGAGATAGGTTATTTTGCCATTTTACAAGATTGCTTTCATTCTGGTGTTGATTAATAGTGTTAGTGAAGCTAATAAAGGCTGTGGTAGTGTTGTGATTAGGACAGAATCCATGCTGGGTGTTTGTTAGAAGCTTGTTGGATAAGAGGTGGTTTAGAATTTGAGTATGTATGCACTTTTCAAGATTTTTTGATAAGGGTGATAGGATAGCAATGGGATGGTAATTTGATAGTTCAGTTGAGTTTCCACCTTTGTGTAATCACCTTTGTGTATTGGTATTATGTGTGATATTTTCCAGAGAGCAGATATGTGTTGTTCAGAGATGATGCAATTGGTTAGTAAAGAGACTAAATATGATATGGCTTCAGCTGCAATTCTGAGGTGTTCAGCAGGAAGTCTGTCTGCTGCAAGGGTTGTAGGTTTAAGATTATTAGGATATTTATATATAGTATTTGTTGGGACTGGTTGTAGGGAAAAGTGGTTGTTTTATGAGCTAAGAAAGAGAGATTTGGTGGTGGTGTTGGGCAGTTATTATTAGTGTGGGCAGTTATGGATTCAGTGAAATATTTGTTAAACTGGGTGGCAATATTGTCAGTGGAGTTACTGGTGGATGGGGATGGCGTGCTAGTTTGACCTGATTGCAGGAGTTTGTTAATAGCAGACCAGAAGTTTTGTGGGTTCTTTTTATGTTTAGATTGTATATCAGTATAGTGATTTTTTTGTGAAGTCTGATTTGCTTTTTAGATTTATTTCATAGTTCAAGGTATTTCTGTTAAATCACTGCAGTTTTATTATGGATCCACATTTCCCAGGCATTGTATCTTTCTTTTAGAAGTGATCTTATTTCTTTGGTAAGCCAAGTGGCATAGTTGGATGTTATTCTGACTGTTCTAGTGGGAGTCATGTTATTTAGGATGTTTAGGAAGGTAGTGTTGAAATTTTCTACTGCACTGTTTAGGGGGGGGGGGGATTTCAGTGGATTCCAATTACAGAGTTTGAGGGTGGACACAAAGTCTTGAGATTTGAAGTGTTTTATATACCCAATTTGTTGGAAAGAGGAAGTTTAAATTGGATTTACTTGACGTTGGAGAACAAAAGTTGGAAGTGGTCACTAAGAGAGTCTGGGAGGCTACCAGAGTGATATGCAAGTACAGGTCAGTAAGGATCCAGTCAAGGATGGACATCATTTTTGATGCTTTGTCTACCCTAGTTGTAGTTTGGATTATTTGAGTGAAGCCGTGGAGGTTAATATGGTCAGTAGGGTGCTGTGAGTTACAGGAAAACCAATTGATATAGAAGCCACCTAGTATAATATTCTCCTGAGGAGGTGCTTTTGTTGTCCATTGTAGGATGGATTCTAGTGTGTTGAGATTATTACCAGGGGGAATATAGCATCCAATTATATTTAAGTTTTTCTTAGAGTTGATTTGTATTTTGGTGAACAGTATCTCTGCATTAAGATTGACAAAATTATGACAGCTGAACTTTCTCAGATTCAAATGCACTGTGACTCTTGCTGTAAGTGCATTAAAATACTTCAGAAAAAAATACTTTATAACAATAAAGTACATCAAGGCAAGTATAATGATGCTGAACTGTGTGTGTGTCAGTGTGTTTTTTGTGTGCGTGTGTGTGTGTGTGTGTGTGTGTGTGTGTGTATGCGCAAGTTCAAAAAAATACAGTATATAAAGTGAAAACCAAAAAATAAATAAATAAATAAAAACCACTCTAGTAAAATAAAGATCGGGACCTTTAAAATTTGAAAAATCAGATTGAACAAATATTCACCATAAAAAAAAGAAAAATCAAGAGGCAATGTTTTGTTGAAATACACTAATAAGAGCTATTACTTTAATCCCAAGAATGATTTAGTCTGTCATTCTTTTAGTAACTTCAATCCTAAATGATTTTATAGAAAACCATAAATGTTGTGAGGAACAGACTAAAAATAAGAGGCAAAAATCTAGACATTTTGCAGAATTCTTGACACTAGAGAGGTATATGTGTTTGTCAACATATTATGGCTCTGCACACCACACTGCTCCATTTA
Source organism: Protopterus annectens (assembly GCF_019279795.1). Taxonomy (NCBI): domain Eukaryota; kingdom Metazoa; phylum Chordata; order Ceratodontiformes; family Protopteridae; genus Protopterus; species Protopterus annectens. Next base: position 506,672,759 of record NC_056744.1, read on the forward strand.
ACATGTCCAAATACCTTATTGATCCACTGACTTCCTGTCAGTGATCAATCAACAGATTAGTAATGCTATCCATCTCACATTTATCTGTTTCGTCTTATCCTGTATTAAGTCTTAAATGTACAGGCAGCTTGAAGGTACTTCATTAGATTCTGTCTCTCACAATACACCTACGCTTCCTTTTTAGCAATATATCAAGTCTTCTTTGCTAAGTATACCCAGTCATTTTATGATGCCTTAAAATGCATGTAATTTTCTTCTGTATGCTGTATATTTAAGAACGCATTGCATACTTATAGACTGTTTAACTTCTTTAGCATGGTTCTCATTCTGAAATTGTTAGACTGAATATGGGAAATAACCCAAGATCACTTCTTAGCAAAGCAGCCCTGAAGTCTACATCCAGTTTATTCGGTAGTAAATATAATCAGCCATTTGATCGACAAACCAAAACTGCATCAGATTTACTGCTCAGTTTGTCTTTACTTTTAATGCTTTTTACCATGTCATTTCCGTGATATTGAAGACTTCTTGGAGTTATTAGAAAGTTCTTTTGCAACTGGTAGTCTACATACTCATTGGCAGAACTACAACCAAAATTTCTGATGGTACAGGAAAGACTATCAGAAAGAGAAATGCAGTGCTTTGTGAACTACTGTTTATGAGACAAGACAGATGACGATCCTCTCATGACCAGCTTTAGAAGACATTAAGGCATGGCAAAAGGAACTAGGGTGAACATCAGGTGTATTTATTCATGGTCTTAAAATACAATTTGGAAGGGGTTGACAGACTGAAAACAGCTCAGTATCCAAGGCAAATTTAATTTGATACTAATACTCTTAACTCTTAAAAATAGGTACATTTGCTTAGCAGGTTTATCAATAGGAAAATAACTATATGTCCTGGCTTTACCGCATAGACAGAGTCTTTGGGTAGAGGAAGGAGTTTTTGGATAGAATAAGGTGTTAATATTCTGACTTTATTATTTCAGCATATTTGCTATTTCCCTGGTTTATTTTTATTCCTGGTTTCTACTGTTAGTTGCATACTTCGATATAACTGCTTATAAAATTCTGCATTAAATTGTAAATGTTTAAAGAGGCTTTAAAAGAGTGATGTAATCTTACTTTAGTATATACATCAGGTTTGCATATTATGGATGGAAATATTTTGACCTTGTACTAGAATATGAATACAGTGCTAGTCTAATAAATCATCTGTTCTTTCTAATGGAACAGATAAATAAATACAAACCTTGTTTACATGATTGACTCAAATATTTAAGAATGACTCTTGAGACATACATGCAAAATATCACTGGGCATTCAAAAGCCTTAAAGATGGAGCACTTCAATCTCTATAAGAGGTTGTGTGTGTGTGTGTGTGTGTGTGTGTGTGTGTGTGTGTGTGTGTGTGTGTGTGTGTGTGTGTGTGTGTGTGTGTGTATGTATAGATATATATATATATATATATATATATATATATATATATATATATATATATATATATATATATATATATATATATATATATATATATATATATTTATATTATATGGTTTAGCTTCATAAGTCCGAGAGCCACATCCTCAAAACTGCTGCACGAACTGCAAACTGCGAATTCACAAAGCTGTGAAAACCGAAGCTCTGAATAACAAAATCTTGCCCCCCTTTTTGACCCATGGTAGCACTTGTTTCAGCTGTGGAGTGATGAGAAATGTCGGCTTTCGATTTTTTTCAAATTTTAGGGAAGTTGGTGGGACGGAATTCATGGAAACGGTTTGCGTATCTTACACATTTAAAGCATGTGCTTTCAACTATATGAAGGTAAACCATATATATATATATATATATATATATATATATACATATATATATTATCAAAGGAGAATTAATATATTACACAGTGAAGTTGTGGCTTATCTGTGGTATTCGTGTTTTGCAATTTCTGTTCGACCTTCTTATTCTTTGTTTTGATTGTTGTTTGGGATATTTTACAATCACACTAATCATAAGGAAATCAAGGTGCTTTATAAGCTGAAGTTTATCACAGAATGGTGAAACTAACCTCTATACTGATGGTGCATTAAAATGGGGTGTGTCATGTGTACACATACCAGACTTTGCTTTTTAAAGGCATGAATGTGTCATTAAAACATTAAAATAGTCAGTAGGCTTTCAGAAGCCCTACACTGGAAACTCTTGAATATCCTAAAGAAGACATTTAAATATATCCCATGGTCTTCTTTCAAGGGAGTTTTAAGGTATTAGACAGTGAAATGTCTGGATTATTTGAGGTCTTTCTCATTTTTGTTTTCTGTTTTGATTTTTCAGTATGACCTTTCTATACTTTGTTTGGTTTGTTTTTGTATTCCTCTTACATGTTAGTACTTGTTTTGTCTGGCTTTAGATTCTCCTTCCCAGTGATTCGAGCACTGGTTCTCTCTTTCCTCTACTTTTCTTTTTTTCCACATGTAATCAATATCCATTTGACCTTCATGTTTTGTCTGCAGGGAAGGTTAAGTCCTGTTAGTTTTTTACCCATTGTGATCATTGGAGCTCATTTATATAAAGTTCTATGGTCCAAATTCATCACAGAGTCAAATTTGTTCTCCTTTCCACGCCACCATTGCATGTGCTGATAAGTGATCCAAGCCATTATTCCTAATGTCTTCAGATCCTATACCCTTTGTATAAGCATTTTCTTCTTATTTTACAGCACTTCAGACGGGTCTTCTACTACCATAATGAATGTTTCTGATACATATAACTTGCTGTGATTGTGCCTGCCTGGTAACCTTATGCTTTACTTCATATGCGATTATGCATGCCTTAGTAGTCCATCGTTCTCTTTCTTTGTACATACTCTGTTTAAAATGCTTTTCCAGTACTTTGAACAGGAAATCCAAAACCAGTTCCAAGGAAATTTCGCAAATGAAAAACAACACCTTGTTGGCAGTCTCACAACACGAAAATCACTAGCAAGTAAATGAACAAATGAGTACAAAACTGCTTAGCACTTTCATTAACGAACAAAGCCATTTTCGAGTTGTGAATGAAAATGCTAAGCAGTTTTGTACTCATTTTCGAGTTGTGAGCCTGCCAACAAGGTGTTGTTTATCAAGTATTTTGCTGGTCTTCTGCTTTTGAATGTCTCTTGCAGCAGCAATAAACAAATATTTCAAAGTTCTTTTCAGCTATATACTCTGCCATTCCTGTGATCCATGTGTTGGAGCATCTGGACTCATTCATTAAGTCATTCATCTTTCCATTCTGCTACTGCATAATCTACCCCATCTCTTTTATTGTGTTGCTTGGTGACTGTGACTCTACTCCCTGGACTGCTATTTCTTCTTCTAGATCGTATATATGAATATAGAAACTTAGATCCTGTGATACATTACTGAGGTCGTTCCACTCTCCCCCACTACACGGAGATGCTCTAGGCTTCTACTCTGCAGAATGCGCTACATTTCATTTGCACGATTTTATATTAAAATATCCCAAATTGTAACTATTTTTCTTCCCTTTTTTGATGTATATGTTATCTGAGAGCTCAGTGTCTGCTTATCCTGAGTTAAAAATGAATATGCTGTTATATGAGGTTTTGCAGACTTATGAACAGCAGAAGGTAGTCAGTACTAGTATCTTAATTTTTAACTATTTGTGCATATATTATTATTATTATTATTATTATTACAAGTGATTTTGCAGACTCCATTATGTCCTGTCTTGATAAAACACTGATGTAATCTACTTACTTTTTATTTATTGATGTATTGATTTATTTATTGACATTTGATTATCAGGAAAGTCTAACTGGGTAGGAGCCCATTTTCAGCAAAGGTCAGGGGAGAAAAGCTCCAAAGTATTACAAAACATTTTAATAACAACATTTTACAGTCTTTAAAAATAATACATAAAACAAACACAGTTTATATAATTATCCCAACTTTTACGGAATATGAAAACTTTGGTAAAGGATAGTTATAGAGTATATGACCATGATTTAATAGTTAAAGAAATTTTAGCCAGTTTATAGAGAAATTAAAGGTAAATTAGTTTAATACAAAGAAGAATTACTATACAAAGTGAGAGAAAAGCAGGCTTATAGGTTCATAGGTAGGTACTAGGCTATTGGCCCTAGGGCCTATATAAGCCTAGCCAAAAAGGTACCCTGGCTTCTGCCACCCAAGAAAATTATTTTCTCATGTCCCTGTTAAGCAGAGCCATAGAGGTGATCCCCGGAGTGTATTTCCTATTTCCCATCCAATCATCAAGATTTTTTGAAGCGTGCTAATGAGGAGCTTTGTTTGATATAGATAAGTAGTTTGTTCCAGAGTATGGGAAGTCTCTGGGACAGGAAGCTATCCCTCAAGCATGTCTGTTTATTGTGGTGACAAGGTTTAGTTCCCTAGAGCATGTAGCTCGGAGGTATTGGGATTTCTTTAAGTGGAGCATGTCCAACAGTTCTGGGTTTGACATAGCTTTGTATGTTAGGCAGAGATTGCTTCTGAGTAGGCGATATGCGACAGAGTAAAGCTGGAGATTTTTGAGACGGTCTGTACAGGGCATCTGTTTAAGGCCAGTAATCCTCTTTGTGAGGTATTTATGCAGCCTTTCCAGTGGTTGTAGATGTCTTGTGAGGTACATAACAAAAGGGGCATTGTACTCTATAATGGGTCTAATGAGTGACGAGTAGAGGGGAACAATGACCTCTTTTTTCCTGGATGAGAAACTTTTTGTGATGATATATTTAAAGAGAACGTCAGGGGAGAGAAATTGATGGAAGTAAGGAAGTGAGTGAAGAAGGGATATTAAAGGTATGTAAGGTATGAAAAGGTATTTGTTCACATTTAGGGATGTAGTGCATCCTGAAGTTGAGCAAGAACAGAGACAAGTCTTTAAGAATTAATGATGGAGGGATGGTATTGACCTGATAGACAGATTTAAGGAGCTCCACGCCTTAGAAGCATGATCAATTTTGGACAGAAAATGCTGCAGTGTGAACATTGGCTCTGTATGATTTATTTATTTATTTGTATTTGTTTACCAGGGTATTGCACTGCTTTGAATGGACCATTTGCAGGCACATCCCAGATGAATAGGATCACATAAAAAATAAACAAAACATATTTACAAATACTAGGATATGCTAAAAAAACAAACGCATACACACACACACACACACACACACACACACACACACACACACACACACACACACACACACACACACACATATACACACACACACACACACACACACACATATATATATATATATATATATATATATATATATATATATATATATATATATATATATATATATCCATTTACAGGTGCATGAATACGTTACATTTAGTTCAAAAAGAAGTTAAGCAGTTTACAATGTCAAAACATTGATGGGAAAATGGAATTATGCTTAGCAGAGCATTATGGATAGGATATAGTCACAATGACCAAAATGGCTTATTCTACAGATATAGCAGCATATCATTATATAGAGAATTATGAAGACATTAGAAGATTCAAGTTATAATTGCTGCAGGAAAGGATACTATGGGTAGAAGACAAACAAAGTGAGAGAGACATGTAGAGATAAGAGGATTAGAAAGGAGAAAAAGTGAGAGTGATGCAAAGAGAAGATGGACATAGGATGAATGAGAGGCAGTAAGTAAGGGGATGATAAGATGAGATATAGAGAGATGAAATAGGGATAAAGAGGTGTGACCTGAGTGAGTGCAGCTGCACATTGTTTGTGTGAAGAGGTGTTTCTTGAGCTGTTGTCTGAAATCAGCATAGTTTTGGATGTCTCAGATTGAAAGAAGAATATATTCCAATAGTTTTGGTGCTAGGGTGGCCTAATGGTTAAGGTGTTTGCCTTACAAATACAAGGTGCAGGGTTTGAGTCTCACAAGGCATAATTGGCTAGGCTTATAATGTCTCGTAAGGGCAGTTAGCTTAGTCTGACCCTATAAGGGTGAAGAATGCATGGTCAGTGCTGTAAAGTTTAGGTTTTGGGTTAGTAGGGTGGGTTGAGGTTGAGAGATATCCCTACGATTATATGTGGTGGTTTAGATAAAAAGTTTAGGAGTGAGAGGGGGCAATGTCTCAGGAGAAAGAGCTTTGTGAATTAGTGATCCAGGTAGGAGGTTCTCTTAAATGTACTGGGAGCCATTTTAGCTTTGCCATGAGTTAGGCTGTAGTGTTCATTACTGGAGGAGTTAGTAATAAATTGTCAGATTTTATTGGAAATGGATTGTTAGGTGGCCTCCTTTTACTTTGAGGCTGCAACTATAAAGAGTAGTCCATTTAGGGTTGCAACCTTTCATGTTGACTAAAACTGGACTTAGGCCATACCCCTTGACCCCTATAACCCCATCCATGTCCTTCTCATTTGTGGCATCATCACACATCAGATAAGTAGGAGCACCCCCTTTTTCCATTCATGATGCCTTTTTTCCTGTGGATTTACTATGCCTTCTGTAACAAAAAGCATAGTAAATATGCACATGTATCAACTGCGATAGTCTGTTTCTTATTTTTAAACAGAATATCAGAGTTTGTACAGTATTTTCCAGACTACCAGATAATCAGTTTGATTTCCAGATAGTGCAGAAAAAACAAATGACAGGTGGCAATGCTAAGTCCATTTTTGAGTTGAGTTAAGAGTATCCCTTTGCTTATGGCAGCTTTGGCTGGCTGCAATGATTACTGTTGATGCTAAACTACATTTACAACCATTCTTAAGTCTCACGCAAAACAGCTGCCATACTTTTGTCTAATGTTTGCCAACATTACACTGTTGTGGGCATCCATAAAGTCCCTATTGCCTTCCAGATGGAAATAACCATTTTTTAACTTCAAAATCCAAAATGGCAGCATTCCTGTTAACGAGCGATGTCAAATTTCTTGGAATCCACTATATCCGCCATCACTTCATACTGAAACTGGTATTTTAAACAGTTCAAGAAGCAGCCAGTAGTGTTATGTTAAATTATCAAAATCACATATTAGGGTTTCCAAATCATAGATCCAGTCACTGGCACAAAAACTTCACCCATTATTGGAAATGGCCCATATTAAATGACTAATCCCACCCATTAGTAGAGCATACACAAAATCAGGTATAAAATTTGGAGTACTCTTGCAATCTAAACAAATAAACTCGGTTAACATATATAGTGCAGAAAAAATATCCTTATTTATGCTCCTCATTTCTAAAATGCTATTGTGTTGTAAACAAGCTGCATTACTACATAATAAGGTCATTTCACAAGCAAGTTTCCAGGTAAAAAACTCTCTGTAAAAGTTGAAAAGGCTTCATTCACATAAATAGTCACTGTTCCTCAACACTTACTGTTACACACATGTTTTTAAGAACCGTAGTCTGACCACACCCACACACACACACACACACACACACACACACACACACACACACACACACACACACACACACACACAGACACACAGATCCATTTTGATCAGTTTAACACCCTAGTTCCACTAGGTCTGTGGACTATTTTTTTCAGGAAAGACTTGAGGTATCCATACTCACTAGGGTATGCTTGTACAGAGGACTAGGGAAATACAAATTTGCACAGGGTGGTCTACGCGAGATTCAGTATAGAAATAGGGCTTCGAGCCTGTCTTGTTAGCAAGGGATGTTTAGACCAGTAAACTTTTAAGTTAGGAAATGCTACGACCTTTCTAGCTGCATGATGCATTTGTACAGTTCATGCTAAATGATGCATTGTACTCCATAACTGCTCGAATTAGAAGAAAGTACAGAGAGATAGCTTCTTTAAATATAGATGAGATACTGTCAGATATCAGTTGTGCTAAACAGAAGAATTTCCTTACTAGTGAAGCCACAAGGTAGTCAAAAGAGAGGGAGATATTAAACAAAATGCCAAGAAACCCAATTACTGCATCAGTTTGAAATGTGATGTTGATTTTGTTGTAAATTAAAGATGAGATTTTTAATCAAATGTGACAATATTGCACGTTTGCATTTAATTTTATTACTTTTCTGCAGTACAGTATTAGTTTGTACGAATTAATACTTTCTGTAGTGACACAATGTCAAAGAGTGATCAGATAATAAAACACCCATATTGAAGTTATCAGCAGACCTCATTAGACATAAGTTTGGATTTATAGTATGGAAGTGAGAGAACTATAGGCCAAAAATGAAGTGTTCCAAAACTAAGCCCTGCAGTATACTTCTAGTTACTTCCTTGCTTACAGAGGAGGCACATGCTACTTTAACTAAATATTTTCTGTCTTTCAACTTAATGTGCAACTGTCTACATTTAGGTCTTTAAGCTTATTTACAATACTAGTATGGAGATGATGTCAAATTCCTGGATTAGATCCAGAAAGGCTGTATGGACTGACTGACAACTATCCAGTGTTTCTGTGACCTTCTCAAGGACATTTACTAAATTAAGCAGATATGAACTCCATTTAAGAAAAGTAAATCACTGAGGTTTCAGGTGAATGAGATTTTTGATTTCACAGTTTATGAAGCAGATATGATAAGTTCCATATCCTTGCAAATTAGACTAGTAAGGCTGATGGGTGTGTTGTCCTTAGGGAATGTGATGGGGTCCCTCTGATGAAGGCATATCATGACAACAGTATTTTATACTTCAAGGAAATACCCTGTAGCTAAGCATAAGTTAAACTATTTCAGAAGTTCTGCAAAGACATAATTGACAGTATTCATTACACATCCAGGTACATTTTCTGGACCCTGGAAATGGTATTCTTATCTTTTAAGACATAATTAGGACATGTCCCTTTACAATCTTAGGAGATATAAGGGATTCAGCGATTTTCAAAATTCTAATGAAAGTTTCTAATGAAATATTGGCATTTATCTGCAAGTGTATTAGGTTTGCCTTGTAGGTCTGAGTAAGTGCTGCCTTTTTGTATTAATTCAGAATACTGCTATGATTGTGTTAAAAAGAACTGAAAGAAGTGGGAAACTAGAGGATGGTACAGGAGGAGATGAATAGCATAACAGTATCTGTTTTTTGACAAGATGGGTTTAGGAGCTGATGAGTTTGATTCATGAAAGGTTTGTAGTTTACATAGGTAGGTAGGTACTAGGCTATCGGCCCTAGCCAAAAAATGTACCCTGGTTTTCGCCATCCAAGAAAATTATTTTCCTGTGCCCCTGTCGAGCAGAGCCACAGAAGTGATCCCCGGGGTAAATTTCCCATTTCCCATCCAATCATCAAGATTTTTCTTGAAGAGTGCTAATGAGGAGCTCTGTTTGACATAGATAGGTAGTCTGTTCCAGAGTATGGGAAGTCTCTGGGACAGGAATCTATCCCTCCAGCATGTTCTGTTTATTGTGGTGACAAGGATTAGGTCCCTAGAGCGTGTAGCTCAGAGGGATTGTGGAGCATGTCCAACAGTTCTGGGTTTGACATAGCTTTGTATGTTAGGCAGAGATCGCCCCTGAGTAGGCGATATGCGATGGAGTAAAGCTGTAGTTTTTTGAGACGGTCTGCATAGGGCATCTGTTTGAGGCCAGTAATTCTCTTTGTGAGGTATTTCTGTGGTCTTTCCAGTTGTTGTAGATGTCTTGTGAGGTACATACCAAAAGGGGTGTTGTACTCTATAATGGGTCTAATGAGTGATGAGTAGAGGGGAACAATGACCTCTTTTTTTCTGGATGAGAATCCTTTTGTGATGAGATGAGCCACGTAGAAGGATTTCCTGACCACTGTGGCGATGTGATTATCAAATGAGAGATTACTGTCCACCTGTGTCCCAAGGTCTCTTATCACATTTTCGGCATTAAGTAGACTACCAGCTATGTGGTAGTTCATGGGTACAGAGGTTTTACAAAAGGGGATGACAATACACTTTTTGGCATTCAGCTTCAGGCCATAGCTTTGACACCAGGTATCTGTCTCAGTGATGCCCTTTTGTAGTTTGTCCACATCGTTAGGAGTTTCAATTATGGCTCCTAGTCTGCAGTCATCTGCAAACTTTGTTAGCCAAAGACCTTCTGTGTTTGCCTGCACTTCAGAGAAGTAGATACCAAGCAGGAGAGGACCCAGGACTGAACCCTTTGGTACTCATAGGTTAGTACTAAGCTAACTGCCCTTGCGAGCCATTTTAAGCCTAGCCAATTATCCCTTGTGAGACTCAAACCCTGCACCTTGTGTTTGTAAGGCAAACACCTTAACCATTAGGTTCATAGGTTCATAGGTTCATACTAGGCTATCTGCCCTGGGGCAATTATAAGCCTAGCCCGATTCTGTATGGCTTACGCCACCCCTTGATTTGAGTATACTGCGCCCTTTTTAAGGTTTAGTTTACTATGCCTCTGTCTAATAGTGACACGAGAGTAATCCCTGGGACAAACCTACGATCCCCCATCCACCTATCGAGATTCTTCTTGAAGAGATTCAGTGAGGTGCTCTGCCTCACATGAACTGGAATTCTATTCCAGAGTGAAGGGATCCTCTGGGTTATGAACCTGTCCTTCCAGCAAGTTCTATTTATTTCTGTTCTGAGGTTCAAGTCCCTAGAGCATGTGGCTCTAAGGGATTTAGATTTACTGAGGTGGAGCATGTCCATTAATTCTGGATTTGACATAGCTTTGTATGTCAGGCATAGATCGCCTCGAAGTAGGCAGTATGCAACTGAGTAGAGCTGGAGTTTCTTTAACCGAGCAGCATATGGCATCTGTTTGAGACCCTTGATCCTCTTGGTGAGATACTTTTGGGGTCTTTCTAATTGCTGCAGGTGTCGGGTAAGGTACATCCCAAAAGGGGCATTGTATTCTATGATGGGCCTGATGAGGGATGAATAAAGGGGCACGATTACCTCTCCTGATCTAGATGTGAAACCCTTTGTGATGAGGTGGGCTATGTAGAAGGTCTTTCTAACCACTTTGGCAATGTGGTTTTCAAAGGAGAGATTGCTATCAACTTGGGTCCCCAGGTCCCTAATAACTTTCTCTGTACTTAAAGGGTTTCCGCCTATGTGGTAATTTGTGGGCACATTGTTTTTGCCAAAGGGTATGACTATACATTTTTTGGCATTTAGCTTTAATCCATGGTGCTGGCACCAGTTATCTGTCTCTGTGAGACCTTTTTGAAGGATGTTTGTGTCAGCTGGAGAGTCGATTATGGCGCCCAGTTTGCAGTCGTCTGCGAACTTGGTGAGCCATAGTCCTCCCATGTTTGCCTGTACCTCAAAAAAGTATATACCGAACAAGAGTGGTCCCAGGACAGAACCCTGTGGGATGCCACTTGTGACCGGTTTCGAGTCTGACATGGCTCCAGCAACTCTCACTCTGTGGGTTCTGTCTTTGAGCCAGTTTGTGACCCATCTTGTGACATAGGGGTTTATATTTAAGCTGGATAGCTTATCTATGATGCCCGAGTAGGGTATTGTGTCAAATGCCTTTGCAAGGTCCAGATAGGCTGTGTGGACTACCTTCCCTTCATCTATGGTTTTGGTGACTGTTTTGAAGAAGTCAACCAGGTTCAAAAGGCAGGATCTGCCCTTGACAAAGCCGAACTGGGTAGGATCTAGTGTCTGTAGGTCCCCAATGTCTTTGTTTATGAGCTCCATGATGATCCTCTCCATAGCCTTGCAGACTAAGCTAGTCAGGCTTATGAGGCGATAGTTTCCAGGGTCCGTAGAGGCTCCACCTTTGTGGAGTGGGACCACTGTTGCTGTACGCCATTCTGTGGGCACATATCCTGTAGTGAGGCTGAGATTGTATAGCTGTTTTATTTGAGGTATTAGTTCCTCTTGGAGTTCATGTAGGACGCAACCTGGGACGTCATCTGGTCTCATTGAAGCAGTGTTTTTTGCTTTGGAGAGGGCAGCCTTCACCTGAGCATCAGAGATGTTTGGGAGGCAGCCCTTTGCCGGGATAGATACTTGCTCTTTTTGGGGGGGGGGGGGGTTTGCACTGAACCTGTCTGCCAGGATATTGGCGATGTCTGTGGGTTCAGTGTATTTTTTGTTGTTTAGAATCAACTCAGAACAAGTCTGGGAGTTGCATCCCAGGTTCCTAACATAACTGAAAAAAGCCTTATGATTGTCTTTGGTGTCCTGTGCAATTTTTCTCTCGAAGCTGGCCTTGGAGGATTTTATGAGGGATCGTAATTTTTTGCTAGTACTGTTCAGAGATGCCTTCCCTATTAGGGATTTTGCTCTATCATGTAGCAGCTTCCTCCTTCTGTTGTACAGTTTATTTATGGCAGGGGTCCACCAGACTGGACGCCTGCCTTTGGATGATTGGGTCTTGGTTTTGTTTGGGATAGCATGATCCATGCATTCCTGGAGATGTCCGTAGAATGCATTTATATAGGATTCTGCAGTTTGGGCCATAGTTTCCACTGGCCCTGGGGCCTTGAAGGATTCCACTTCAGTTTTGAGAAGTGAGAAGTTCGCTTTTGAGAAGTTTTTCACTGTGGTTTTCTGGGCTGGGGGTGGGGTCGGGATGTGGACATCTAGTGAAATTAATTTATGGTCTGATCTTACCAATGAGGGATATACTTCTGGTGTGGAGCATAGAGTCCCCATGTTGGTAATGATCAGGTCTAGTATGTTATCCCCTCTTGTGGGAGTGGTGACTAGTTGTTCCATAGCATTTGAGTTTATAATTTCCAGGAACCTTTGGGCTAAGGTGCTGGGGCTTGAGTAGTGCTCCCAGTCAATGTTTGGGTATTTGAAGTCGCCCAATATAATGGTGTTCGGAGAGATCTTCATGTTCTCCAATGTTTTCAGGAAAGCCGAGTGGGATTCCTGACTTTGAGAGGGTGGCCTGTAGGATGCAATAAACTGAAAAGCAGTCTTGCCCACTGTTAGTTGCACATGGATGGTCTCCGATACTTCGTGCAATGCCACTAACCTGGAGGTGTGGATATCCTTGATAAATATGGAAACTCCCCCTCCTTTTGTGGTTCGATCCGGGTTTTGGTGCCAAAAAGCATGATATGAGGTATAGCCTGGTAGTGTTGGGGTGCTCTCTGGAGCCTTGAACCAGGTTTCTGTCACTGCACAGATATCAATGTTCTCCATACTGAGGAGATCTTCGAGTACGTGCATCTTGAGGTTAAGGCTTCTGGCGTTAAGCAGCATTACCCTTAGTTTCTTGTTCCTTGTGCTGTCTATGGGAGTGGGTTTGACTTTTGAGCCTTGCCTAAAAAAGGCACTGTGGGGGTGGCTAGAGCCTTTGCCAATATCCGAAAGCCCAGTGGTGACAGGTGCAAGCTGTCCCTAGCGAAGCAATGTGGCTTGTCGAGCATGTCATTCCAGGCTGACAGACACTGGATCCCCTTTGAATGACACCAAAATTTTAGCCAGTTGTTAAAATCGATCATTTTGTCTTTGTACTGTGGCATCATTCTAGGTGAGGGTAAGATGCTGCTCAAGGTCAGGGTCATACCAGCCTGGGCTACATGATCAGAGAGCTCCTCTATGTCTCTTTTCATGTAGTCCAGGGAGGTACGTCTCAGGTCATTCACACCAGCATGTACAATGACTGAGTCATATTTGTATTTGCTTTGGAGTGACCTGAGTGCTTGCGTTATGTGGCGGATCCTAGCACCTGACAGGCAGCTCACCGTGACCTTCTCTTTATTCAGCCTGGTGAGCGGGACGTCAGTGTGTCTGACAATAGAGTCACCTATTACAAGAGTATCAGGTGTGTTATTCAGCCTTAAGGGCTGTGGCTGCTTGGCACACTGACTTTGTGGGCTATGTGTTGTGCGTGTTTTGTTTTGAGGTAGCATTTGCTTGGATGTCTGCTTTGGAGGTCTCTCTTGCTTAGGTAGATTTTTATTTAGAGCCTCCGAGTATGTTTTTGTGTATTTATGTGTTTGGTTCGCTGATGTGCTGGGACTATGTGATACTGGAATTGTGTTGTGTGAGGTTACCTTCTCCTCCTGACTGGTTACACCAGTTTTGAGATGAGAGAGCTCAGCCTCCAGTTTGGCTAAATAGTTGCATCTCTCACATATATTTGAACCTGTTTGGAGGAGGAGAGGGTTGTCCGTGTACATGAGACAGTTGTAACATTGCCTCAAAATTCCCAGATTCACCAGCTGGACTGGAGAGGAAACCATTGACTGACCTTTGGACATGCTAGAGTAATATAGGGAAACTGAATTTAAGATGGACCAATAAAGAACAGGGTAATCGTAGAGAGTATAAGAGTAAGTAGTGCTTATGGTTTAATAGTGCTAACTTGTAGGATTAATTAATCGGACCAGTGAAGGGCCTTAGAATGAGAATATGGTGTTTAAATTGAGATATAGAGCAGTTCTAAGGGAAAAAGTGAAGAGCAGACTTTGTGGAGCCAGAAATAGTTTAAACCCAATTAGGCGGCGCTGCCCACTGTTGCGCTATGCAGAAAAATGCGCAAAACTGCGCAAAAGAGGGTTTTAAGAGAGGAAGATGAAGGAGTTTGGAATTGACCCAAAATGGCCAATAAAACTACAGTTTCAAGTCAGTAACCACTCCCACAGGGGCAGGCAGGCTGCTCAATGTTTTTCACTGCCACTGATCAACAGAGAGACTTCCCTTTAGCCCAAGCAAAAAATGGCCTCCAAGAAATTTACAAACAGTTCACGAACAGCAAGCCTGTAACTGAACTTTTTTAAATCTCAGAAAAGTGGGAAAAGAGCAAGATTTTTTTGTTTTTTTGTTTTTTTCAGAGATAGCAGAGGTTCACAAGTATCAACAAGTTATAACAGTGCAGTAAATGACCCCACACAAGAGTGCTAGGCCAAAGACAGATAAAATGCAAGTTTTGAGAAAAAAACGATTTTAAAAATAAGTGCAAACAGGAAATTCAGTAAACAGCTCTAGGTTGTGCTCTAAATACAGTTACTAATGCAGAAATCAAGTTTAACAAGCCAGAAAATGCTCAAAATAGGCGGCTATGCAGAAAAACTTAGCAAATAAACAGAGGAAAAATACGTAAAATCTCAAAAGTGGCTCCTTTTTCTCTCAGCGTTTTCTCCTCTTGGTGGGTGCTTCACCAACAGCCAACAAGCCTGAAAAGACACCAAAACCACGAGGCAACCAGGTTTTAAGAGAGGAAGATGAAGGAGTTTGGAATTGACCCAAAATGGCCAATAAAACTACAGTTTCAAGTCAGTAACCACTCCCACAGGAGCAAGCAGGCTGCTCAATGTTTTTCACTGCCACTGATCAACAGAGAGACTTCCCTTTAGCCCAAGCAAAAAATGGCCTCCAAGAAACTTACAAACAGTTCAAGAACAGCAAGCCTGTAACTGAACTTTTTTAAATCTCAGAAAAGTGGGAAAAAAGCAAGATTTTTTTTTTGTTTTTTTCAGAGATAGCAGAGGTTCACAAGTATCAACACGTTATAACAGTGCAGTAAATGACCCCACACAAGAGTGTTAGGCCAAAGACAGATAAAATGCAAGTTTTGAGAAAAAAACGATTTTAAAAATAAGTGCAAACAGGAAATTCAGTAAACAGCTCTAGGTTGTGCTCTAAATACAGTTACTAATGCAGAAATCAAGTTTAACAAGCCAGAAAATGCTCAAAATAGGCGGCTATGCAGAAAAACTTAGCAAATAAATAGCGGAAAAATACTTAAAATCTCAAAAGTAGCTCCTTTCTTCTCTCAGCGTTTTCTCCTCTTGATGGGTGCTTCACCAACAGCCAACAAGCCTGAAAAGACATGATTGCAATTGTTTAAGAAAAGACTTGAATGTGTTACCTACCATGTGGTTCAGGAAAGGCTAATTATGTTAGGAGTTAAGTGAGTGAGAATTCATTTTCTTTGGAAGTTTATAGTCAGTCATCAGCAATGCCCACTGTTAAATGGTAGTTAGGACATAGGTACTCCCTTTACAGAGCGATTAAGTAGGGCTGCTGTCTTAGTACTCTTACAGGTTCATAGGTAAGTACTAAGCTGGCTGCCCTTGTGGCCGATTTTAAGCCTAGCCAATTTCCCTTTTAGTACTTAGATTAACCTATCCCATTTCAGTGTTTTTTTTTTTCGATAACAAAGTTTTTGTCAATAAAGAGCTAACATTATTATTATCTTGCATTATTAAGAAAAGGAATATATTTAACCCCCTATACCCTTTAATCAATGCTTTTGAGCAAGCCATTTTGGATGACTTATAAGCTTTAGAAAGATGTTCCAGGAGAACAGCTTTTGGTTATAATTTATCCACGCAAGAAAAGAATATGATGCAGGTATTACATATGGATGATAATTTAAGAATAATGAATCCTGACAAGGGTGAGGATGCTGTATTATTCAATATCTACGACTAGTCCAATGTAATGATCAATATATATCTCCATTTGACCTTACCCCAACTCAACTCCACCCCTATGTTAAATCATAAACCAACAAACAAAATCAACCCCTACTTATCCAAGAAACAAAATAAAATACTACAAAAACTACTTAAGTTCTACCTATACCTAACTCTAAAACTCTCTTGCTGTGGAGACATACACCCCAAACCAGGACCCATTACTTCACTCCACCCAGACCTAACTCAACCAAATCCTCTTTATAACATACCAACCTCCTCTCTTTTGCTCTTAAACATTAATGTACGAAGTATACTCAACAAAGTTCAGGATCTCCATGCACTATTGGCATTATACAAACCAGATTTAGCCATACTTACAGAAACTTGGCTTAGACCAGAACACCATGATAATGAGATAACACCCCCTGGTTACAATAGTATATGGAAGGATAGGCAAGGGAAAAAAGGAGGAGGTGTAGCCATTCTGTTTCAAAATAATCTCATAGTAGAGCAGCTTAACTACAACTCCCAAGATGTCAATGACATAAAGCTTATTCTTGCTAAATTAAAACTAAACTCTAGCAAACACATAGTTATAGCAGGTGCCTATATCACCCAGGAAATAATACTGACACTATGGAGATCCTGCTATACTGGATGACTATCTCCCATCCTCATGAGACCATACTCCTAGGGGATTTTAATATTGACTGGTCTGACTGTACCAAGTACAATCCCTCTACCCACATTTACCTACATGGGTTTACCCAAGTCATAGATACCCCCACTAGAGTTGATAAGAAAACCAAACGACAATCCATCTTAGATTGGATACTTCTGTCTGACCACACCTTGGCAAACCAGGCAGGTTGCCTACCTGACAATTTAAGCGACCACCAACCAATCTACCTTATTAGAAATAAATCCCAACACTATAACCAACCCATCCTCAGAATAGTTCACAACAAAAAAACTTCAAAACCAAGGACCTAAACAACAAACTAAAACATTGTGACTGGTCTCCCCTTAAACACCTACCCCTAGATGAGGCAGTAGACTACTTTAACTCAACCTTTCCTAAACTGTCATGCACCAGCCCGTACCATCAGAGTTAAAACTAACTATGCCCCTTGGCTAACAAAAAAAACAGAACCATAATGAAAGATAGAGATAGAGCCTGGGCTCAATTTCATAAACTTAAAACCACCACCACAAAACAAATCTTCTTAGCACTCTGGAGCAAGACCAAAAAACTTATAAAACTCGATAAAGCCAATTACTATAAAACCTTGCAAGACAAACACACACACAACCCTCAGAAATTCTGGTCCTCAATAAATAGATTACTGCACCCAGGTAAAACCAGCACTCCCACACCCATAGTGCCAACCGACGCTGAGGATATCCCTACCCAGTTCAACAAATTCTTCACCGAAACAGTCCTAGCCTTATCCAACACCCTAAATAGCACCACCATTCCCACTCCTTCACCAACCCCTACTACCCCTATTACACAACAACCTCCCCCCAGCTTTTCCTTCTCCCCAGCACCCACACAACTCATTACTAAACTCCGCAAGAAATTGAAACCTACCACACTGGCTGCTGATAAACTTCCTGCAGATTTCCTTCAACTATCAGCTGATGCCATATCTTACCCTGTGTCTATCCTCATTAACAGATCCATATCTTAATTTAAAGTACCTAACCTCTGGAAAATATCTCATATTATTCCACTCCACAAAGGTGGAAACTCCCTTGAGCTCACCAACTACCAGCCAATTGCAATTTTATCACCCCTATCAAAAATATTTGAATGAGTAGTACATACACAACTAATACAATACCTTCTAGAAAATAACCTTATATCAACATCACAACATGGATTTCGTTCCTCCCATAGTACCACGACAGCCCTAATATCCTATACCAACATAATCAACACCCAGAGAAACAACAGACTTTTTGTATCCTCTGTTTTCTTAGACTTATCCAAGACCTTTGACATGGTCAAACACAGTATGCTTTTCAAAACTCTATCTACCCTCAACCTAAACTCCCTCACTATATCATGGTTCAGCAACTATTTATCAAGTCGACAACAAGCAGTTCGATGACATGACCAACTATCCTCCCTTCTACCTGTATCTATTGGAGTCCCTCAAGGCTCCATTCTTGGTCCCTTACTATTCTCCATATTTACAAATCAGATAGCTGCTTCCTCTCCTTCTGCCTCTATAGTGCAATATGCTGATGACACTGCTATCATTTGTGCTTCCTCTACCCTAAGCAAGCTACAAACAATAACACTCACAGCTTCACTCTGGCTGAAGCATGGTTTTCTACCATAAAACTTTTACTCAATCCAAAAGAAAAAAATAATTCTCTTCAGCCCAGGTAGATCCCCTGCACTCAATGACTTCATCATTAACTCCAAGGACAATACCTCAATCACCCCAACAGCACACACTAAACTCCTAGGAGTAGTAATCGATAACAAACTCAAATTTGATATACACATAGCCCAAACAATCGAAAAAGTTCACAAAAAGCTAGGTCTCTTGTATAGGAATAAGCAATTCATGACCAATTATACCAAAGCCACCATTGCCAGAACACACCTATTATCCACTCTACTGTATGCCTCACCAGTCCTAACTAATCTTTGCCACAGCGAACAAAGCAAAATGTCATCTTGCTACAACAAGATTGCCAAATTTGCCACAGGTGCCTCTAATAGAGCCCACCACTGTCTTTCCCTCTAACAGCTCAACTGGCTTGAATCGCTTCAATTACTTCTTACCACTCAACTCTCCAAAGCCCACAAACTATATTACCTCCCAAATAAAATCCCCATTTTACAAGACCTAATACAACCCTACACCACCACCCAATCCTTAAGGTCAACAGACCAAAATCACATAAATGTCATCAAACATAGGAATGAGGCTGGCAAATCTCTTTTTGCCTGCTCTATAGCAAAAGTCTGGAACTTACTTCCGAAATATACATAACTTCTACAGGTTCTGCTCCACAATTTAAAAAACTACTTAAAACCCACTACTTTAACAACTGGCTATGCCCATGTGACTCCCCAGGCTAATCCACTACATTTGCAGTGATACAGTGATCCTACCAAGGATCATCTAATACTGCCTATCCTCTGTATATTAATTCTTAACAATGTTCTATTCTGTTTGTATCTACTTATTCATTTCTGAAGACAGTTAAACATTTTACCTACATAAAAGTGGTATGCTTCTGGAATACAGTAATTTTATCTATACATATATCTGTGAAGAAATGTAAAATATGTTCTTGTATAATATTGTATGCATTTAGGAGAAAGTGTTATAATTCATAAAATTATTTGTTAGATTGTTTTTTAAGTGGAGCTTTTCTCCCCGGGCCTCCGCTGAAAATGGACCTGTGTCCAGTCGGACTTTCCCGGTCAACAAATGTAAAATTAAAATAAAATAAAAATATTACTGGACTCCATTACCTATTTACCGGTGTCCAGGAATCAATTAAACATTGCTTACCAACACACTGATTTAAGACTAGAAGATTTAGTGCTGAACATCAGACTGGATGTGGATTTGTACAATCTTTTAAAGGTCCCAAACTGGTCATACCCACTGTATTTGGCATACCTAAGATTTATAAGGATATTAAAAAATACCCCTTTCAAACTATTGTTTTACAGCAAATCACTGAAACAATTTTCGCTGAAGTGCGGTCGATGTTTAGGTGTTCACTGAAATTGCATTTTGGCAAACTAATATAGACCCATGCTCACTTATATTACAAGAGTGCACATCCATGTTCCAGAAAAAGAACATTGTTAAGGGACAATGTGTAAGAACATTAGCTTATGAAGACATGGTTACTGAGTTAGAAGAATTAAATACATGTTTTTCACAAGAGATTAACCCTTTTATCTGGGTGACAGTATTTGTTCTCAGGTTAAAAATGGATGGAGCACCAAGTACAGACCACTTCTTGGGGTTGGCTTAGAAAACCTGGGTAGTGTAGGCACAGTAAATAGTGAAAGTAGCTTCGAAAGAACCATAATAGTCCAATTCAATTTAGGTACAAAAGAAGTGAAAAATATTATTTATAAAAATTGGAATATATTTAAAGCCAGTCTCTTGATGCACTAACTCACCGGCCTTTGTGTACAAAACAGCTCTGAATTTAAAAGGTATATTTGAATCTGCCCAAAATAGAGCAATGAATTTGATTCCCAAGGTAAAGACACTGGGTATATCTAAATGCGGGTGTTGTAACCAATGCTCTTACATGTTGGAAGGTGAAAGCCTGAATTTATATATGGATGAAAAATTTAAAGTCCAATTATGTAACGGTAATTCTGTTTCAAAAAGTGTAACATATATTGCGAAATGCAAAAGATGTCCAAGTTTTTACATAGGCAAAAGATGCCTACGGAAATCCATTTACAAACATCCATATGATATTAACAATAAAAATTCTAACAATGCCCTATTCAAACACCTTTTTAGTAGTAATCAGTGTTCTGCCTTCAAATTTATGGAGTTTCTTTGAATAATTTTTCTTCTTTTCTAATTAGCTTCCTACTGAATTGGTACCCTTCTCTACCTCACACAAAAAAAAACAAATAGCAGAAGCAAATATAAGATACTGGCACGACCATAACACACACAAAACACTTTTATTGAACAGAAATAAAAACCAGGATTAAGCACTTTCATCTGTTTGTAACAAGGACTTCTTCAGAACCTAAAACTACTTAATGAATACACCATTTAAATACCCCTACCTACATGTCATGTGACTATTAAAAGGTCCGATAATTAAAAAAAAACATTTAGAAAGCTAAAACAATTTACTTAATACATTAAAAATTAAAAATTTTAGGACTTTAAATGCACTATACTAGCAACTGGCATATATTCATTTAAACCACTGGGGACGCATGCATTTAATTTTATCTGTGAAATCATTTCCTTTAATTCAGTTAGGTCCTTCCAGGGTCCACCCCTAACTTCTTTAGAAATCATATCTATACCAAAAAAAGCAAAACTTTGTTCTGGGTACAATTGAACATGTCTATACAATGAGTTATTTGTGTTTTTACTTCTTATGTCTAGGGTATGCTCATACATTCACTCTCTAAACTTGCATTTGGTCTTTGCAATATAAAAACTGCTACATTGCAAATGCTCAATGTATTAATTTCATCATATTCAGTAACTATAAAATTAATACCTTGGTCCTCTCATATAAATGATGCTTGAATATAATTTTGTGTTTATTGAAGACTAGTATTTTCAGCAAAAGAAGAGTGCTACAATGGGGGCCGTATGTGCCCTTTTGTATGCCAATATAGTTATGTTACAATGAGATAAGTACTTTATTTTTAATAAGTTTGTTCCTGTACCTTGGAAATTATATGTCTGTTTTTTTGGATGATATATTTATTGAATGGGAAACATCAGAGGCAGAGATCAAATGTTTTGTTAAATATTTAAATTCTACAACCTCTTTTTTAAGATTTACACATATGTTTAGCTCCCATAGCATTAACTATTTAGACATTTTAGTTAATAAGGATCATTTTAATAAGATAATTATATTTAATATTTATTGTAAACCCCATTACTCAAATGCATTGTTGCATTATTCTAGTTGTCATGCCCCACACATTAAAAGGAGGATTATTAAAGGAGAATTTATCTGTCTACCTAGAATGATGATTATGGGGTTGAAGGACAAACACTGGCTGAAATGCTTTATTCATGCGGGTACCCTGAAACTTTAGTGGTGCATATTAAAAGTGACATTGATGCTAAGAGGAAAGATGGTATTATTATTCCCTTGTTTACAACCTCTCCTAATTCACTTTTTGAGGTATTTAATAAACAAAGCAAACAGAACAACTTAACTATATTTTGATTCCATTTTTGTTACCACATATACTAAAGATCATGGCCCTATTTTAGACATTCTTTATAAAAATTGGAATATTTTTTCTTGTTTTGGCAATACTATTGGCATTCTAGGTAAAAGACCACACATAGTATATAAAACAGGTAGGTCATTTAAATGATTTTTGGAATTATGGGATATTGTTTCCCCCTTGTCCCATAAAAGAAAGGGTACATTTTAGTGTGGTATGTGTAGACAGTGCAGATTTATCTTAGGACAATATAAGGTGGTATTAGGAGAAACGGGTAGTGTATACCTCTTTTCATTGCACCTGTATTTCCATGGGGATTGTTTATATGGCAAAGTGTTTGCAATGTAGCAGGTTTTATATTGGAAAGACCAAACAGAAGTTTAGAGAGCAAATATATGAGCATACCCTGGACATAAAAATAACTCATTGTATAGACTTGTTCAATTGTACCCAGAACAGAGTTTTTTTTTTATTTTTTTTTTTTTTTTTGGTATAGATATGATTTCTAAAGAAGTCAGGGGTGGGCCCTGGGAGGACCTAATTGAATTAAGGGAAATGATTTGGCAGATAAAATGAAATACCTGTGTCCCCCCAGGTTTAAATGAATATGTTTCAGTTGCTAGTATATTGTGTTTACAATCCTACAAAATTTAATTTTTAATGCATTAAGCAAATTGTTTTAGCTTTCTCAATGTTTTTTAATTATTGGATCTTTTAATAGTCACATGGCATGTAGGTAGGTGTATTTAAACAGTGTATTCATTAAGCAGTTTTAGGATTCTGAAGAAGTCTTTGTTACAAACAGATGAAAGCATTTATTCCTGTTTTTTGCATTTATTTCCATTCAATAAAAGTGTTTTGTGTGTTATGGTTGATCCAGTAACTTATATTTGCTTCTGCTATTTGTTTTGTTTTTATTTTCTTCCCTTCTCTACCTCACCACAAGCTGTATAGTGCTTGGATAGTCAGAAACCCTGTAATTACCTGCTGCATGACATGTATGTGTCTGAATTTTGTTTTTCTGCAAGAAACCAATGTTCCTGGATATGTAATACCTGTTAAAATGTTTTACTCAGTATAAACACACACATTCTCGAGGTGCTGGTGATAGAATCACAACTAGCTATCGATACCTAACTGCCATGCTTAGACTTTTGTAGTTAGCGTCTGTGCATAAACCAGAGTTATCTGTAATAATTGATATCAGACTCAGTTACAATAAATGAAGCTTCACAGTAATAGGTTGTTACTTTGTATCTATTGCTATTGCCCAGCTACTGTCTTAGTTTATTTACTGTTGACATGATATTGGGTCTGTTCTGCATTACAGTGCATACACGTCTGAATTTGAATTTGCTTGCTGGTGTTATTGTTTGTGCTCTCCTGCTTCTTTAACACTAACTACTGCTGCCTTACACTTTCTTCCTTCTCTGTCATTACTGTTTTTCATCTCTCTGCATTCCAACTTCCTGAATTTGTTAACTGTTTCTTTCCAATCAACACTAGAGCAATTTGAAACTGAAAACCCAGTTCAATTAACCACTGGTGTTGACATTTTTTTTCCTTTTTTTCATAGTCTATTACCCTGTTTCTTCCCAATGAATATAATTATCATACTTGCCTTGGGTACTGGTTAAACAAAATAAACATAAAGACGTGGAGCTCTGCCTCCCAATGCAGCTCCACCTCCCAAAGCAGCTGCACAAGAGCAGTGCCCAAAAGTATGTTTGCAGCTACCTATTTACCCATTGCCTGCAAGATACTATCCTCACAGCTTTGGGGTACTATCCCTATATGATTGTATTCCTAGTTTATGCTGTCTACCTAATTTTATATCTGCATGGTACAGTTTAAGTTATGCTTTAATCACTGTGCTAGTATCTCCTCTTCAGCTCTCACACATCTTGTGGACCCCCCCCCCCCATCCTGATAGCCTGGCGTTTCTGCTGTATAACTGTTTTATCACCTGCAAATAACCAGTTCTCTCATTAAATCCCTTTACTTCACTCATAGTCTCTGCCCCTTCTTCCATAGCTTACACTGGCAAGGTGTATGATAGTATACAGTTATATTCTGTTCTTTTTTCATCTTAACATTAGGCACGTAAATGAATACATACATAGAACTCAGCCAAAGCTACTAGGAACAATCTGTTGGATTTTGCCTTTACCTGAATTAACTCACTTACCTTTCCTTTGTTTGCAGATTGTTTTTCTTAGCCTTCTCCACCATTATCATGGGTCAGCCCACCTCATTCCCCTACCCTACCCCCAATTCCCACCAACCCATTATTCTACGTTTATACTCTTACTCTTCTTTTCCCCTCTCCTTCAACTCCCTCCTCCTTTACTTCCAAATCCTTACCAATTGAAACACTTCACTTTCTTCTAATCCACATCCCTTCTCCTCTGCACCTCCCATTTTACTTCACCCCCTTAACTCCATACTACATACACTGTATACACTATCTCCTATACTCATCCTCTCCTTTGCACCCCAATAGCAAATTCCATCCTCTCCACTACCCCTACATCCACATTTTCTCTTTCACTACACAGCAATCCCACCTTCCATACCTACTTCTCACAAGCATCTTCCACTCCTACCTTCCCACCCTCCATAAACATGTTTCACATCTATGTCTCTACTACTCTAATTCTACTCTCTCACCTTTCCTCTTACCATGCTGAACTATCTCCATTAAACTTGCCTCATACACTAACACATTCTCAATGGATTCTGGATAAACCCTACACTATCACAATAGCACCCTTTTTATTTAACCCTTCTAACCGTCTTTCACACAAGATCAAATTAGTCTGCCAACACACATCCTCTCGAAATTAGGCCTAAATACCACACCGAGAGCTCTAAGATACCTATGCTGCTACCCAGCTCCAAAACTATATTCTTATCAGGTCATATTGATCACAACCTTAGTCCCCACTGCTATCCCTATATTTAATCCTTCAAAAACCCCATCCACCTCCCACTCCAAGTCTTCTACCAAGTTCACAGCAGTCTCAACAAAGTCAGTGAATTTCACTCATGGATTGACCAGTACTCACCCGTCATAATAATCATCACTGACACTTGGCTAAAATCCCATATTACTGACAATGAAATACTTCCCCTCGGTACAACATCTTCTTCTTGGACAGGATCCACAAAAAAGGAGGGGCTGTAATCATAATTTATTCTGACTAGCTTAACCTGTCCATTTTGTCCATTTCTCTCACCACCTTGCACCCAGATGTACTCCTAATAGTCAACTGCAAACTTAACAATCACAAAAAATACTAGTTGCTGCTATATATACCCCCCCCCCGCCCCCAATAATAGCATCCTCATTCTTGAATATTTTCTCTCTTGGAGTATTCATCACATATCATATGAAGGAATAATTCCAGGGGATGTCAACATAGACTGGCAAACCCTGACCTCAGGCTCCTTTACTTTGAGTATACATCTTCACAGCTTCACACAACTAATTTCTACTCCTATCCACTACAGCAAACCAACCAACTCCAGCTCTATCCTAGACTGGATTATATGTATCCAATCCAAAGTTGTACCACAACCCCAAAACACTGCCTGATTCTATAAGTGACCACCTTCCTACATGCATACAAAGGTATACTCCTCATCTAATTAAGCAACATAAATACACTGAGTGCCACAGTCTCGCTAACTTTAACCCTGATGAGTTCTACAATTGACTGTCCAGCATAAACTGGCCCCTTCTCTTTAACCTACCACTTGAGTAAGCTGTTATTAAATTTAACTCCATTTTTCTAGACATTCTCAACTCTCTGTCTCCCCTTAGAAAAATCAGAGTGAAATCTGTCCTTGTACCTTGGCTTTCTCACTCCACTCACATGCATGGAAGAACTAACTAAAAACAAAAGTATCCAGTCACAACCAATCCTATAAAGAGCTCCACAAAATCACATAAAAATCAATAATGATTAAAAAAAACTTCTACCTAAAGCCTCAAATAGATTATCAAAACAATCCTAAAATATTCTGAAGCACCATTACCAAGATTCTTCACCCAGGTTGTCCAAGTATACACAACCCTTGCCCTAACAATTCTTCTTTGGAAACTGACACTACACTCAACTCTTATTTTATTGACTCTATTGAAAAACTAACCCAGAATAGTCACACTTCCAATCCCACTGTTCCTTTCTCTCCCTCAGATCAGAATCTTATATTTTCACTCAAACTTGTCCCCACTGCCTATATGAAATCATTATTAAACAAACTGAAGCCCTACTTTCCTTCAGCAAATAATCTCCCACCAGTCTTCCAAAGCTATCTGTAAGCTCTATAGCCTACCTCATCTCTATTCTTATCAGTAGATTTATCCAAGAACCTACAGTCTCCTCTGTCTGGAAAAAAATTCTACACTATACCTATCCACAAAGGAGGACACTCCACTGACCTCTCAAACTACAGGCCGATAAGACACCCTGCCCCCCTCTGACCAGTTTCTATTGGAAATCTACAAGTCCAAAAGAATAATTTGCCAACACCTACGCAGCTAATCTGTTGCCTTGGCCTGGAATAAACTTCTTCTAACCATTAGAACTATATCCAATACCCTCAACTTCAAAAAGACATTAAAAAAGACTTCACTGAACTCATGGCTCTGCTCCTGCCAAACCTAACATCACTGGTGTTCTATTCCTCCTTGTACCTACCTCTTGAATTCTTCATCTCTATACTCAGAAGTATTTTATTTCCTATCTTCTTTACTGCCAGGCCTGCAGATTGTTATATTCCTTACCGTATACTGGCATTTCTTTTATATATCTAAACCCACTACTGTACATAGTTGCTTACAGATTGATTAATTCTGTACCGTATTTTGAAACTATATATGTATCTATAGTTACTGCTGTACTTAGTGTCTGTCATGCACTTTAATATTTTCTGTACTTTGTGTTACTTCTGCTTTAATAATTGTTCTGTATGGAGCGATTCTCCATGGGCCTCCGCTGAAAGTGGGCACATGCTCAGTTGGACATATCCAATTAAATGTCAAAATAAAATGAAATAAATGCATACATAAATACATGCATACATACATAAATAAATAAGTAAATAAATACATGTGTTATTTTAGAAAAGATTAAGAATAACTTAAGAGGAAGTGATTGGGAAACAAGACTGTTGTGCAGAGAAAAGGTATGGCACATTAAATTGAAAGGTTCAAGAGCCCCAGGCTTGAATGAAGTTACTTCCATCATACCTCTACTCAAATTAAAGGCAGGCATATTTTAACAATATTTTATCAAAATTTTTATAATTCCTTTTCCATGGTTTAATAGGGTGGAGGTGGTTATACTAGAAACATTTTTTTTATTTTGATTCTGTTCTTATTCTGTGTTTATGTATTTTATGTACGTATTTATTTAACTTGTAATTCCACCTTTCTTGTTTCTTTAAACCCAACAGCAATGGTTAATTTATTATTATAACTGTAATTAATTAACCTGTTTAATTGGTAGATTTTCCATGAGTTTTTGTATAAATTAAGAATTAAAATTTATGGATGTATTCTGATGAAGTCCCTATGACAGGGATGGAAGAGCTCAATGTACTGCACATTGTATTAAAAATACTGATTTATGCCTCATCAGGTTTTGTTTTAAACAACCATGGTTGTTCTTATGGTTCCTGCACTGAGCATTTATTTGTTGTTATTGGTTTTATACTGAATGCCCATTTCTGTTTTTCTTTGGTTTACTATCCCATTTGGTTAGAGATAGGCCTTATATATCCTATGGTAAATAATTACATATAACCCCTAATTAAAATTACTGGGATCATACCATAGATACTTTGAAGGGACCCACGCATGGGATAAAGTATTTAGGTGCTGTCTCTGTCCATTAACAGTATGGGAAGAGTCATGGGGTATATTTTTGTTTCCCATTCATAGATCCAAATTGTACTTGAATATGGACAAGGATACATTTTGTTTTATGGGGATGGGAAGTCTATTCCACAGCAACAGTACTTTCTGTGAGATATACCTGTCCCTCCAAACCATTCTGTTGATGTTGCAGAAGAGGTTTAGATCCCTAGACTGAGTATTTCTGATGCCATTTCACCTGTTTATGTGCAGTAAATCCATCAGTATTGGGTTAGAGGATGCCTTGTATGTCAGACACAGGTAACCTGTTAGCAGTCTACAAGATACAAAGAATAGTGACAGGGCTTTGAGTTGGTCCATGTAAGAAAAGTTGTTTAGGCTTTATATCCTTTTAGTAAGACGTCTTTGTAGGTGTTCCACTTGTTGCTTGTGTCTGGACAGATACATGCCAAAGGCAGTATAATATTCAATGACTGGTATAATGAGGTAATGTGCAAAGGGGGTCAATAACATTCCTAGACCTAGACTCAATCTGTTTGTTTATAAGCTGTACAATATAGTCTTACAACAGTAGACAAATGTTCTTCAAAAGTTAGGTCACTGCCCACATAAGTTCCCAAATCTGGAACAACTGGGTCAACTCTTACGGGAGTATTGTCAATGTAGTTGTTCCCTGGGGTAGATGACTTTCCAAAGGATATGATAATGCATCTTTTAGCATTTAGTTTCAGTCCATGGTTTTGGCATCAGTTAGTTATGTGGGTCAAACCTTTCTGCATGATGGTTAGGTCATTTGGGGATGCAATGACTGCTCCTAGCTTGCAGTCATCTATAAACTTAGTCGGCCAGAGAGCCCTTACTTCAGAAAAGTAGATGCCAGACTGGAAAGGAACCAACACTGAACCTGTTTGTTTCTTGTATGACTATGCTATTATTTGGACGAAGGAATAATTTGTTTTCAAGTTCATAAATTTTGGTGGTGGGTTTAAGTATTCCACTGGTTTTAATATATAGTGATGACATGGCTGCAATTGTAAATATAATGCATCAGAATGCATTTTTGTACAGCAGATTTGATATTTACTAGGTTATAGGACTGTCATGGAAAGATGAAGGATTTTTACACTGACTGGATTGATTGCTGGACTATATTAGAGCAAATATGTAGCAAGGGTTTAGGCTTATTACACAAATGAAATTGCAGGATTGTGCCTTCCAGGAACAACATAGTCAGGGAACTATACGTGCAAAATTGGGAAAAGGGGCTATATTAGGTGGTCAAAAAGTTGTTTGAGCTATGCCAGGAACAATTGCATAGAATTCTGGACACAAATGAATTGCATGAGTAGGAAGGATGAACTTTGTCTTTGTAGTGTGAATGATAGAAATTATAGAAATGAGGTCAACGATATCTGGATGTTTTGATTAATGGGGAGGGGCTAGAAGGGAATGATGTAACAATATCTGGATGTTTTGATTAATGGGGAGGGGCTAGAAGGGAATGATGTAACAATATGTAGATGTTTTGATTAATGGTGAGGGGCTAGAAGGGAATGATGTAACAATATCTGGATGTTTTGATTAATGGGGAGGGGCTAGAAGTGAATGATGTGGTGCATAACATAGCAGTAGTGGATAAATAGCTGCAAATTAAATTTGAACATGAACCAAATATTGTAGTATCAGAATTTGAACAGGCCATAAAAGTTTAATAATGATGATTCTACTGTTTGTTATAAAGTTCTTAAATGCACCTTTTATGAAAAGTTGAATGTGCGTCAGAAGGGGATTGTGATGCAGGTGTGTAATGAATACCTTTTTAGGATGAGCACCTTTGTTTGTGTGTGAATAATAGTTTTGAAAAGTAAGGGAAATTGTAGATTTTTGAATAAATTGAAGCCTGTCTTATTCTGAGGAGGTGATTATAAACTATAATTATGGATTGTGTTATGCTGAATAGAAAGAATTGTAAAGCCCGACAATAGTATAGGGCAAGTTGTACATCACAAGGATATTCATTAGTTATTATGGGTTGTTATGGGTTTGACATGAAAGGCATTAATGTTATGTGATGAATATTTATTGGAAAAAAATAATTTATTGTATGACCTATGATGTATATTAAGGGAAGTTGATTTTTTTAGGAATTAAGTAGTTTTACATTCAATTTCTTTTGGAAGCTTATAGTCAGTCATTGGCAGTGGGAATTGTTATATGGTATTTAAGAGGAAGGTATTCCTTTATAGAGAGATAAAGCAGGATTAGGGATTCTTTGAAAGGGTTTGTGTTTTCCACAAGTTTTAATATATGCTGGGGATATGGTTGTGATGGAAAAGTAACAGAATGCATTAAAGTGTTTGAAAAATTAAAGTGCAAAGAGTTGAATCATGAATGCACACAAGAGCAGAGGTTTTCGAGAGAAAGGTGAGGACGCAGGTATATACATTTCTGGAGAGCAGATTAGGGTATTAGTTGTTAGTTATGGTGGACAGCAGGATATTGAAGAATGGTGCAGACTGTCAGGGTTAATGAAAAAGAATGATGATTTAAGGAAGTGGTGTTCGGTGATGTTAAAGAATTAAGTTGTTTATTATTAAGTCTTCAATTTCAAGTCTGGCTAATTGAATGGCAAGAATTTGTTTAATATATGAGTGCTGGGAAAAGGAAATTGCAGAAATTTGTTTCAAAAGTCATTAGCAGTTGTCATCTTAACCCTTTTAAAAGAAGGGTGTTATGTGTGAAACAGAAGACCTGGGATTTGCATCTTTTACATCTTGAAGTTTCCCTTAGTATCTTCATGGGATCTACATTGAAACGTCAAAAGCCCAGATAACACAACTGCATTTTCAAGAGACAAAAATTGCTAAACATTACTTACATGAATGGCAATTTTTTCCCAGGGGAAGTAAACACTTGCCCAAACTTCAACAAAACACACATCAGAGAAAGTAAAACCCACCTAGGTGTGGGGGGGGGGGCTATGCCCCCACACTGCCCTAGCTATATATACCAATTCCAGGATTGCACTATGATGGAGAAAATGGCATGTTGGGCAAGTCTTTACTTGTTGTGGGAAAACATTTGCCATTCAGGTATGTAATGTTTAGCAATTTTCATCTCATGATAATGCAGTTTGGTTATCTGAGCTTTTGATCATGGATCATAGGAAGTTACAAGGCTATTTGCCCTGAGGCTCTTACAAGCCTAACCAAGAATTTAGCCCATGTTCTGCCAAGTCAACACCTAATGCCCCTGTCCAGCAGAGACACAGGTGGAATCTCAGGGGTGTATTTTCTGTTCCCCATCCAGTTATCCAGGTTGCACTTTAAAATGGTTATTGAGGTACTATGCTTGACATGGAGAGAGAGTCTTTCCACATAATGGGGAGTCTCTGGGACACAAGTTTGTCCCACCAACAAGTTGAATTGATGTCGCAGACCAGGTTGACATCATGCGTGCAGTTTACTTGAGTGGAGCTTGACATGTGGATATGCAGCAGTCCCATCAAGGTGGAGTCTGAGATTGCTTTTTATGCTATTTTTATGCTTTTTATGCTAGACAGAGGTCACCTCTGCGGAGTCTGTATGAAACTGAGTAGAGGGACAGGGCCTTTATCCTGTCTGTGTAGAGTAGATGTTTGAGGTCCTGGATTCTCCTGGTGAGGAACCTCTGTGGTCTCTCCAACTGCTGCATGTGCTTTGTTTGGTACACGCCAAAAAGGGCACTGTACTCAATAATATGTCCTATAAGAGAAGACTACAGGGATGTTATGACCGCCTTGCCCCTCTCACTACAGATTGCATGCTTAGCACCTTGTTATTAATGTGATAATTTGTGGGAACATCACTCTCCCCAAAGGGGAAGATGATGCATTTTTTGGCATTCAGGTTGAAGCCATGTTTCTGGCACCAGTCATTTGTTTGGTTGAGACTCTCTTGAAGAATGTCCACATCATTATGGGAATTGATAACAGTGCCCAGCTTGCAGTCATCTGCACATTTGGTCAATCATAGCCCATTGGTTTGGCCTGCATCTCAGAAAAGTATATCCCAAACAACAGAGACCCCAAGATGGATCCCTGGGGTACACTGCTCATTACAGGTCTACTGCTTGAGGTGGCTTCCCCTATTTTGACTAGGTGGGTTCTGTCAGTGAGCCAGTTTGCTACCCATCTGGTAACATGCAGATTGATGCCTAGTTGGGAGAGTTTATCTATTATACCCAAGTGAGGAACAGTATCAAAGGCTTTGGCCAAGTCAAGGTAGGCAGTGTGCATTGCCTTCCCCTCGTCCATGGCGTTAGTGATTGTCTCAAAGATGTCAATCAAATTTAACAGGCATGACCTCCCCTTGATGAAACCAAACTGTGTGGGATTGAGTGTTTGGAGGTTGCCAGTGTCCTTGTTAATGAGGTACATGATAATCCATTCCATGGCCTTGCAGAACAGGCTAGTTAGGCTGATGGGTTTATAATTTCCTGCATTGATGGACGCTCCACCTTTGTGCAAAGGGATGACAGTGGCTGTCCTCCACTTGGCTGTGATGAAGCTGGTACTCAGGCTTTGGTTGAATAGGGTGCCTAATGGTGTTGCAAGTTCCTGCCTGAGTACCTGTAGGATGCAGCCCGGGATGTTATCGGGTCCCATGGAGGCTGTATTTTTTGCCTTTGAAAGGGCGGTGATGACTTACTCCTTAGAGATAAGGGGAGGGGGGGGGCAGGTGTTGAGGATGTTCTGATTTACTGATGGGGGGGCAGAGGGGTGAAGTTTTCACTGAACTTGTCTGGCAGCAGGTTGGCTATATCTACAGCATTTGTGTATGTGGTGTCCTTCACCACCAGTTCTGAGCAGATCTGTGTGCTTCCTTTGAGACTCAGACATATGTGAAGAAGGCCTTATGATTGTCTTTAGTAGATGCGGCCAGATTGGATTCGATGTTTGCTTTGGAGGACTTCACTAGTGCTTCTTATTTGTTTATTCAGACTAATGGGAGATTGCTTCCAATTAGACATCTGCTCCTTCCTCATCCTGAACAGCATTTTTTTTTCCTTTTATTAAAGAGTTTATTTATTGCAGATATCCACCAGAAAGGTTTACTCTTCCTTGAGGAGGAGGATTTTGTCCTGTCGGGTATTCCTGATTCCATATAGCTATATAAATGCTCATTTATTACTTTGGTGTAGGTTTGAATATATTTGTCAGTTTCTGTAGAGGGGGAGAGGGCTGTGAAGCTTCCCACAGGAGGTTGTAATCAGCTTTGGAGAAGTTTTTTGTTTGTCCCTAGCTGGGTGAGGGTGGGGAGGTTGGGGAGATGGTGACCCTTTGTGGTTGGATGTTAGCAGGGAGGATGACACTGTAGGGATGCTGCAGTGGTTACTCATGTTGGTTAATACCAAGTCCAAGATATTTTCATCTATTGTGGGGGTGTCAGCCAGCTGGTCTAAGGCATATGCATTGACAAAATCAAAGAATCTATGGGTATTTGTGGTTTGGCATGCGTAGTTCTTCCAGTCTATGGTTGAATAGTTAAATTCACCAAGGATCAGGGTACAGGGCTGAATCTTGATAGATTCAAAGAGGTCTAGATAGGTGGAGTGAGCATCTTGAGTCAAAGTTGGGGGCCTGTAGCTAGCTATGATTTGAATATTGGCCTTGTCAGTGGTTAACTGTACCTGGTGTGTCTCCTGCGTCTGTCATACTGTTTGACCAGCCTGGAACTCTGTATGTCTTTTATATATATTGCAATTCCATCTCCTTTTGCTTTGCTGCCCAAAGTTTGGGGTCCGAATGTATGATAGGATGAGTAACCTGGTATGGCTGGGATGTTCTCCACAGCTTTGAACCAGGTTTCTGTGACTGCACAAATATCAGCATCACTGAGGGTTAAGAATGCTTGCAATGAGTGCAGTTTCATGTTTAGACTTTAATGTTTATCAGCATGACCTTTAATTTGCGTTTTGATGAAATTTTCATGTTGGTAGATTTGATCTCATGGCTTTGCCTAAAAAAGGCATTATGGGAGAGGCAATAGCCTTTGCCAGGAGCCTGAGTCCCAAGGGAGACAGATGCAGGCCATCTCTAGCAAAGCATTGTGGTTTGTCAATCATGTCTTCCCAAGCTGTCAGGTACTGGATCCCCTTGGAATGACACTTGAAACTAAAACAATTGTTAAAGTCAATCATTTTCTGTTTGTATTGCAGCAACATCCTGGGTGACAGTAGAATGCTGCTTAAAGCTAGGAACATACTTGCCTGGGATGCATATTCAGTGAGTTTGAGCATGTCTCTCTTCATATAGTCCAGGTAGGTACGTCTCAAGTCATTCACCCCAACATGGACTATGACAGAGTCATAGTACCTGTTCTTGAGAGACTTGAATGCATGGGTAATATGGTAGGTTCTATCACCTGACAAACAACTAATCATGACTTTCTCCTTATCCAGCCTGGTGAGGGGCACATCTGTGTGTGTATGACAATGGAGTATCCAATGACTAATATGCTGGGTTTATGTTTAGGCCTTAGTGGTTATGAGACACATGTGGACTATGTGTGGTATGTGGTGTGGTTGGCTGTGGAGTTTGTGTGTATTTTTACCTCGAAAGTCTCTTTTGTTTGGGTATGTTTTTGTTGAAGACCTCCCCATACGTGGTTGTGTATTGTGTAGGTGTGGGTGATGTTTGAGGTGTGGCGTTTGTGTTGACAACCTTCTCATCGCCAGATATACTGACTTGTGAGGGAGAAAACATTGACTCTAGGTTCTTAATGTAATTGCATCTCCCACAAATTGTGCTCCTAGGTGGTAGTAGTAGAGGATTGCCCATGTATATGAGGCAGTTGCTACAATGTCTCAGGATGCCCATATTAACCCAACTGGCAGGAGAAAACATAGGAAATTATCCATCCATATTTGTCAGAAACTGAGGGAGAGAGGCCAGAGAGAGCTAAGAGGGTAAAGGGTGGAATGTCTAAGTGTAGTGCTATTAGGTGATCACTCAAGTGCTACTAATGGAAAATTTGCAGCTGGAATACCTCAAAAAGGATTAAAAACTATGCAGCTGCAGCTCTGGATGCAGCAAACCTGCATCATACTATGCTTCTCAATTTAAGGGTTAAGAACACAGCAAAACTCACAAAAGTGCACAGATTAACCACTTACAGACAAAAACAGAACTTACAGAATGAATAAAATACAGTCAAACAGTAATAAATTGCAGTAAAATGTAGTTAAATAGTAATGAATTACAGAAAATAACAACGACATACAGTTAAACAGTACTGAAATGCAGTTAGTCAGTAAATTGCTTTAAACAAGTGCAAATGTGATAAATTAGCTCACAATCACAACAGTAAAAAGCAGCTCAAATAAAGGAACAATTCAGTAGAATGTTGTTGTTGTCTTTCGGCTTTTCCCGGTTAGGGATTGTCACAGTGGAACTCCAGTCCGCTAATGATTGGCAGTAGATTTTCACAAACGCCGAGGTGCCAGCTCGACAGTCAACCTTCAATGAAGGCACACCCATTTACGCATATCTTTCGAATGCCCACCCAACCGCAGGGAGGACATGCAGACTCTGCACAGAAGGCACTCCCCGCACTCCAGCCAAGAATCGAACGGGAGAACCTCTTGCTGTGGGGCAACAACGTTACCGCTGCACCACTGCGGTATATAGATATAATGTCATCAGTTTAATAAGGCTACCGACAAACAGTAACAAATGCGGCAAACTAAATGCAGTTGAGCACCTAAGCACAAGCAGCAAAATGAAGTAAGAAGAGGCACGATATATATTATCCAGTCACAAAGCAGAGCTTTGTAGTAGTAACTCTATCCAGATCAGACCAAACTAAATCCCCTCCCTCACGAAGAAACAGCTAGGCCTCTCTAGACAAAAGATTGTACTACAAGCTCCAAAGGTCACAAACAATAATGGATATTCAGCTCTATGCTAGTGTTTATCATGTGCAGCAACACGTAAAATAAACAGAACAAACAGAGAAACAATAGGGAGATAAAGATCAGAACAGAGGTAATGACTGAATTCACTTAGTCTAAAAAACGTTGCACAGTTTAAACAGATATGCAGCAAATATTGTTTTTGTTAAACAGAAGTGCAGAAAATAGTTGAAAATAAGCACTTATCTTTTGTAGTCCCACAGCAGTTCTTGTAAAAGAGAAGAGCAAGGGCAGGAGGCCTAACTCAATGCAGCTTTGAGCAAACAAGCACAAACTGGTTTAAACACTGGGTATTTAGGGCAGAGAAACAGGAACCAGCCAATTATCCAATCAAAGAAACAGATCCCTGTCGTAGTAACTCTAGCCAGATCAGACCAAGCTGAACCCCCTCCCTCACGAAGAAACAGCTAGGCCTCTAAGCTAGAAGACTTAACTCACTGGAGCTTTGGGCAGACAAACCAAATGAAGGTACTCACAATCAAACCCTGTACCACAGGAAGTATGTCATTAACATCACATAGCTTTAATCCTCTGTGCTAGCTTCCAAACCATGCTTCAAAGGGAATCCCTTCAGGATCATTTTTTTCTTAGTTTGGTTTCCTTCATGTGGAAAGCTGGCTTTAGTAGAATTTTAAGATAGGAACTTGAAGTTTTGGTGAGAAGTGGCAATAAGTAACTAACACACTGAATAAATAAAAGAAGACTGGAAATTACTTACAGTGCAGGGTTTTGATAAGATTTTTTTAATAAAGTTCTTAATCTGAAAACTTTTTTACTTTCTGCTCAGTAGTAAAATCTAGTATGTTAAGTATATTTAAGACAATTTTTTAGCCAAAATATTAGAATAAATATGACAGGTCCGACCATATGGCCATTTGGCATAATCTGGGAAAAAAAATTGTATGAATTGTTTTTTTTTTTTTTTTGTAGATGTTGGTCCCTTAAAGTGTTCCATTTAAGGCTGCTATGAAATATAAAGTGTTGTAGGAGCACTGATATGATTTTGAGAGAGGTGTATCAGTTGAATAACAGGACTATAATATTTAAGTGTTCAGCCTTGCAGCTGCTGTTACAAAGTATTTAGGAGTTTAACTGGAAACATTGTGGAATAGCATTTCTGATTTCTTCAGAAACAGTGGAGTGCCCACTGTGGTATGTTTAAGCAATAACCCACGCCTGGGTGTGTGTAATGCTGGATTTACCCACAGTTGGTGTGGTTTGGTCACGAGGTTGAAGCCCGAGTGGCCAAACAAAGACAACCATGGGTAAATCCAGCATTACCCACACACAGAAGTGGGTTATTGCTATTATACAATGACATTATTTAACTCATTAACCCCGAGTACCTACTCATGGTGCCTCTGAGCTTATACCTGAACGCCCTATGAGACACCAGTAATTGCATGAGGTTACCCCCGAGTGCCTTGTACACGCGCAACTAATTTCCCAATCTTATTTTAGCCCTATTTTGTGAAAACTAAGTTGAAAAGGTAACTGAACTTTGTCAGTTGAATTTTCAACTTAGGCTTCACAGCAGATTAATCATATGCTTACATTTAAATTTTTCAAGAAAATCGGCTTAGCTTACACTGTTTTCCTCTGCTTACACCAAGCCGATTTTGTTTGTATTCCATGCAGATAATGGTGGCAGCCAATCAGAGAAATCCACTTGCATAACACCTCCACCCCAGATGTGTATCCATTGTTGTTTATGAATAAATAGAGGGGTCTAGCAGAAGATATTCCCCTCTTTAGTTCTTAAATCTGAAGAATTTACTTCCATTGCTGCTGGATCCCTCTATTTCATGTGCTGATCTGTTTGCGTCAGAGACCTGTTTGCAGTCAAGTATTCCAGCCTGCGTAACCAAGGCTTTGTACAAGTGTGTAAGTAGTCCTACTTCTCCGGCTTCAGTTTTGTTCTTGTACAGAATCATGTATGGTCGTTTAGAGTAAAGGGGGGGCACAGTGGAGAGGGCTAGCTGCCGTCTTTGAAATTATATGCTTCCTCTTGACATTCTCAGATATTTTAGTATGCAAAATTTCTCATTGTCTGTGGTGCCGGTGGTTGCTAACAAGTTATCCCTTATGTATAATAACCCTCGGATACTTGCACTACTTTTTCTTAACCTTGTTGCATTTGTAGGAATCAGATTCCTACAGTTTACATCAGGCGCTAACCTGCTTCATGGCAACTGCAAGTAAAATACTGGCATTTAACCGCTACCGCATGTTCAGCTTCAGATGGGCACCAAAATCTTTTTTTTTTTTTGCCATGGCATTCAGTGGTGTGGGATGAACATAAATGATTGATCTATTATTAATAATTTGTTTTACATGTTATTTGCATTTCAGTATATGTTATTTCTAATTCCTTTTTTTACCAGTGTTTTTGTAAAAACACATAATTACATTTGAACTCAAATATGTTTTATTCTTCATCTTTATCTTGCATCATTTCAGCATCATATTTTGGTGGGAGGAAGGGCTCAGTAATATCTAAGTGTTATAATATTTGACTGAATGACTCAGGTCTTCTCCTTATTGATGATACTGAGTCTGTGTAAGATAACAGCTGCACAATGTAATATAATGGATGCCTACTCAACAGGTTATCTGCAGCAATAATCACCTGTGTCTCAGCATGCATACCTTTGCAGTAATGAAAGGAAGGTCATTATCACATTAGCAGTATGTGCAGTTACAATAGAGCAGTGAGTCATTATCACTTTTCTGGGAAAAGTCTCAGATGCTGTCACTGTTATTCACATAAGTACAAGTCGTTATCACTTTGATGAATGCACAAGCCAGGTTGTGTTTTTTCTCTGCTTGAAGTCATTATACATGTTTTATATTTATATATATATATATATATATATATATATATATATATATATATATATATATATATATATATATATATATATAGAGAGAGAGAGAGATATGCATATGTGTGTATAGGGATATATATGTATGTACATAATGTACTTGCACATATATACATTGGTCACAAGCATATATATATAATTTTGGTGATTGTGCGCATCTCAACATTTTCCTGAATGGGTCATTTGGGAGAATGTTTCATTTAGGGACATGTGTATAACATGTAGTAATGAAGGTGTTGGTAGGGGAAATAAATAATCTGTGTACCAGGGAAGTGCTTGTGCATACATGGTCAGACTGCTGAAGATTGTAATACAGATACAGTGTAACAAGTACAGGTTATCTATAGCTCAGGTTTCAGTGATGGTTATTATATTTTTTTTATGTATTCAGCTTCCAAGAATAATTTATTATCTGTTAACAATATGCACATACTGCATTGAGGAAAACTGATGGGTCTTATTGTACCCAGAGTGATAGTCAGATGCGCTAACTGGAATTATTACTTTTGTGACAATTCTTGCATGGATGAACCAAATAAGTTTGACACTTCAGCTTATACTCAGTAGTTGGGCATGTTTCCACACTTTCAGTCATGGGTGGAAATTAGGTGGTAGGAGGAAGGGCTCCGTAACATCCAAGTGTTATACTATTTTGACTGAATTATAATGATATAGTATTTCTACTGAATAATAATGAATGCCTCTGCACTCCACACTAACATGTATTAGAACAAGCTAATGCAAAATGTGTGTGTGTGTGTGTGTGTGTGTGTGTGTGTGTGTGTGTGTGTGTGTGTGTGTGTGTGTGTGTGTGTGTGTGTGTGTGTGTGTGTGTGTGTGTGTGTGTGTGTGTGTGTGTGTGTGTGTAGTAGGTATGTACCTCTGCAGCGTCATCACCACTTATGTACCTAATGCAATGAATACTGCCCCTGTGGCTAGGATGAAAGATTTGGATGGGCTAGCCAGGTAATGCATATGATATACATATATATTTAGTCTTCCAATACATCTGTCAAACATCAGTAGTAATCTGTTTGCATTTTCTTTCCTGTGCAGGTTTGTCCACCTTCTGACACTGACATGGCTTCATGACCAGGCGAATGACAAGTGAGAATGTGGGTATGTGGCCATTCCTACATTCACTGGGCTGCCAGCCATGCCTCCGAAACTGAAAACCAGTACAACTTGAGCTTCCCCACTTCCATTGTGAAGGTATATTGGATTGTAAGAAGAGGTATTCTCAATAGATATGGAAAATGGAAAACAGTCAATGGGCAGCTCACAAGGCCAGATGTTTACAGAATGGGTTCATGCATGGCTTGATGCACAGGGTCGGTGGATCTACAATCTGCCATGACAGCATCACTGCAGAAGATGTTCACCTGTTCAGAAGGGATGGCATTCACCTAACCGAGGAGGGTATTGCATTATTCTTGACTTGACTTCCACAATGGCGCGAGGAGAGCTATGCAGGACTGGTAACATGCAGCTTGTGAGAAGAATGGAAAACACCCGTGTCCAAGTAGGACCAGTATAGTAAGCAAATCTCTATTACGAAATGTGTTGTGTAGAATATATTTTTCTGAGTTTGGCAAATAACTGTGGTAAGGAGCTGGTGAAGATGCTGAGAAAGAACAATTGTTTCAGGAGAGTGCTACCACGTACAATCTAATATGTCTGTGACCATCCTGCAATACTTCTTTTTTTATTCTGCTTTTATCAGGTATGTGTAGAGGTTAGATGACAGGAAGGGCTTAGTAATACAGAACTTGATCCCTTAGGTCCATTGCTGAATGGAAGGACACATGTAAAGAGAAAAGGTATAGGTAAGGCAGACTGCTGACACAGAAGGTCATGAGACTGCAGTGGTATCAGCTGTCTGAGTGGGTAGCCAGCACAGCTATCAGACAGATCAGATGGCCTTGCCTGCCACTGAAGTCCCATGCCTGTCCTGGGTTCATTAGTGGAGTGGCGGTCCTTACCTTGCTTTTTCTCTCCACATGTACCCATTCAGCAGTATGTTGGCTACACCAAGAATGTGTATATTTACAATTGTATGTGTCTACATGGTAAAACAACTGCTTCAGAATGCTGTACACATGTACATATATCAGTTTTGTTAGGACTTAGGTTATAGAAATTATGATTTGTTTCATATTTTGGTAAGTAACTTTGCAAGGGAGCATCTCAATATGCTAAGTAATACCTCATTTTGAGAACAGTATTGATAGTTTTAACATGGGAAAAGAATGGTGCCTGTATGTTATACTCATATGCGGATATCAAAGTTCGTTTCGGACTTCGGTTATGGAAATTATGATTTATTTTTAGGAGCAATCTAATGTGCCTTAAGTAATACCTCATTGAAGACAGTATTGCTGGTTCCAATGCTAAAAAAAATTGTGCCTGTGCCTTTGGACATGTGCAGATATCACAGTTTGTTTCAGAATTAGGTTATGGAAATTACAATTTTTTTTCATATTTTGTTAAATAACTTTGAAAGGGAGCATCTGAATGTGCCAAGTAATATCTCATTTTGAAGACAGTATTGCTGGTTCCAACATGGTAAAATAACTGTGCCTGTTTGTTGGACACATGTGCAGATATCAAAGTTTGTTCCAGACTTAGGTTATGGAAATTATGATTTTTTTCATATTTTGGTAAATAACTTTGCAAGGGAACATGTCAGTGTGCCAAGTAATACCTCATTTTGAAGACAGTGTCACTCCTTACAACATGGTAAAAGAACTGTGTCTGTGCACTGTACACATGTACAGATATCACAGTTTGTTTAGTCTTGTACGATTATGAAAATTATACATTTACAATGCTTCTCATTATTATGCCCATATCTTTGCAATTGCACATGGTGATCACACAAATGATGCATCATTTTGAAGCTGACATTCAGATACACAACTTCTATACTGATATGTAGGCTCTGTCTGTTACAGGTGATGAGATATTATGTTTTGCTTATTTATCAATTATGAGAAATAATATATTAATCATATTTCTGTGAATATCTCAAGAAAGGAGCATCACACGGTAATGGTTAAGGTATCATTTTAAAGCTGACATTCATACTAACAAATTAAATTCAAATTATATGGGTCTACATGGTACATTGACCAAGATATTGTGCTTTGCTTTTCCAAAAAGGTAAAAAATATGCACAATATCAACATTCCTTGCCAAATATTTAATAATGACTTTGATATGCACTATCAACATTTACACTGTTGGAAAGGTCAATGTCTGCTGAACAACTTTCGCGTTTACATTTTTGGTCTAGCTCTTATAGTTAAAGAGTTATGAACATTTGTTTTCTGTATGGTATTACAAATGGATTTTCTGAAAATGAGGTAGGGTTACACTGTTGTTCGTATGGTGGAATTAAGCAGGCAGCTTTTTCTGAGCTGCTTCAGAGTGAATGAGTTAAGAAAAAAAATATTTACTTTTATTAAATAATGGCATTGTATAATGCCTCCGTGCTGTCCTTCCGCAGCTGTCTGGTTATCTGCGGCAGTTCTGATGTACTGCGCATGTGTATGCTTACGAGTACATCAGAGCTGTGGGTGGAAGCAATGGAGAAAGTAAGATCTCCGTTGCTTTTTACAAAGTGTCTCGCTATGTTAAAAGAGTTTAACATAGCGAGACAGCTTTAAAAAAAGCAACGGAGAATCTCTGTTGCTTTTTTTAAAGCTGTCTCGCTATGTTAAACCCATTTAACATAACAAGACAGCTTTAAAAAAAGCAACGGAGAAAGGAAGATCTCCGTTACTTTTTTTTTAAAGCTGTCTCGCTATGTTAAACTCCTTTAACATAGCGAGACTGTTTCTAAAAAGCAACGGAGATCTTGCGTTCTCCGTTGCTGTAAAAAAAAACCTTATACTAATGGAAAAAGTCCAGGCGACCGGACATTTTCCATTAGTATAAGTCTTTGATTTACAACATGTATGCTGGCCAATCAGCATGCACGTTTTGGAATATTAATGGGGGGTTGTTGTATAATATCATATAATAAGTCATGGAATGTTGCTGATATTGTTCAGATCTTCATATGAACATTGTATTGCATTGCAATGTATTGTACTGTAGAAGGTGCCCTAGTTGAAGTTTAATAAGCTGCAAGTGTTTAAATATTTTTCAGTAAAATTTCTACTCATTTCTGA
This sequence comes from Protopterus annectens, assembly GCF_019279795.1. Lineage (NCBI taxonomy): Eukaryota > Metazoa > Chordata > Ceratodontiformes > Protopteridae > Protopterus > Protopterus annectens. Next base: position 506,715,897 of record NC_056744.1, read on the forward strand.
TAAATACTATGGGATTGTTTACATCTACCAGTGCTACCACCAAACTCAGGCTCAAACAGGCTGCATCGCAAAATTTCCCAAATTAATTGTGGCACTGCATAATTCACTAACATATTTTCTTATATCTGAACTTTTTTCCTGAATTAACACACTTGGATATAACATTACTTAAATGCTACAGCATTTTATTTTCAGATTTATATGTTGAAATCACTCAAAGTCTTATTTCAAATTAAGACAAATCACAAACGATATCAATACAATCTTCTCCTATCCAAATCCAAATCCCCATATGAACTTAGCTTCTGGGAAAGCAACTAAGATTTTCCATGTGCATGCAGTAGTCTATGTCCATATGGTTTCATGTCACAAGGTCAACATGTGAAATGTAACAATGAACATCTGTTCACCTCACTGAAACTAGGTTAAAAGAGGCCTTAATGACTATCACACCTGGGTATATTACCTCCTCCTCTTGCCTTCACTTTTTTACCCATACCTTACCCCTTAGATGTCTGACTGACACCTATGCCCTCCCCCTACTTGAATTGTGACCCCTTGTCCTTCCTGTCAGTTTCAGAATGAGGCTGGAGGAACAGAGTCAAGATAACACAGTCTGTTTCTGTATTTCCTTTCCCCATTATCTTAACAAAACTAAGGTTATCTTTCTAAGCTAACTCAGACTTCTGCTATGCTAAGTATAATCCATAAATTACAGCAATTTGACAGGAGCTTCTAATGCTATGAAATATTTCCTTTTCTAAATTACTGAAGTGAATTTGAATCTACTTTATTCATCTGAAGACATGATGCAATGATTTATATGAAAAGTCAAGGAGATGTGTGGAATTTCTGAGAAATACACATTTGTTTCTCATATTTAAAGAAAGTATATTATTATTTGATGTATTGCTGTTTTTATGTCAGGATAAATTTTTAACAAATTAAAAAAAATGTTCCTTCATAATATATATGAGGGATATAAGACTATGGAAGCTGAATGTGCCTCAATTAAGATCTCAGGGTTCTAGAAAGGAAATGTCATCTAATAGTTGAGTTTCAAATTCAAGAGGTGTAGTTTGGTTTCCACTCTGGTTGTGGAACAATGGGTTATATCTTCATCCTTGGAAGGATTTTGATAATGTAGAGGCCATGGGAGTTCACTAATACTGTAGAGCAGTACTGAATCATTGTCTATATTTGTTTTGCGCTCCCGGACAAGGCCTATGTCTGAGAACCCTTGCGCATCTTGTTGGAGGAGTTACAATACTATGGAGTGCAATACCACATGGTATTCAGTGTCTGTATTTCAGGAGTAAGAGCTGTGCTGTCATTCTTTACATTAAGACAAAGATATATAACAAAGTTAGAGGACTCAGTCAAAGTTCTGTCTTGTTATTTTTTTGTTCATGTTTTCATAGACAGCATATCTAGGTACTACCAATATTTAAATAACATTTTCTTTTGACACGTGGGAGATGTTCCTTGCTGTTTGAAGATCAAGTTTTCCTCTTTCCCTTAAGTGATTGTGAACTCCAGAGTTTCCTGACTGACTGCTGATTGGAAGTGGAAAGTTTGAAAATCAGCTCACCTAGTTAGAGCTAGTTATCTTCTTTGGGAAAATGATAGATTCCAGTCACCATGTCAGAGTGGAGCAGCTACTTCTTGGAGGGGAGTTTAAGTATCTTGTGGCCTTGTTAATACCCAAGGGTAGAATAGACTGAAAGTTTATACAAACTTACTGTTACATCAGTGACAGTATTGCAGGTAGCATACCATATGCGATGGTGGTGCTGCGGTAGCGTTGTCGCCTCACAGTAAGATGTTGTCCTGTTCGATTCTCAGCTAGAGGGTCTTCTGTGTGGAGACATGTGTGAATGGGCGTACCTTTGTTGAAGGTTGTGCGTCAGGGCTGGCAACTCGGCACATAAAAATCTACTGCCAATCATTAGCGGACCGGAGTTCTGCTGTGGCGACCCCTAACCGGGAAAATCCGAAAGACACAACAACAACAACAAGAGATGAGAAATAGGATGAAGCTCTCAATTTGCTTCTCAGACCATGTCCTCACCCTCACCCTCACCTATGGTCATAAACTTTTGACAGTGACTCAGTCAGTGAGAGAGCAAATATTGGCTGCAAAATGAGGTTCCATCCAAGTGAATCTTAGCCTTCTCTCCATGATAGGTGAAGAGGTCAGCAATGTTGGAGGCCTCAAAGTACTTTCACTGCTTTTATGTATTGGGAGGAGTAAGTATAGGGAGCTTGGCACCTTATGAGAATGCTCGCCATTTGCTCCCATAAAATGTGCATTAAGGCTAGCCCCTCTGGGGGATATACATGGACAGACCTAAATTAAGTTGGGCGTACTATATGCCTCAGCTTGTGAAGATCATGAAAACTGAGCAGGAGACTCTTGCTTGTATATTCTGCTCAGCTTGCTGCAACTACAGTTCTCACTAAGGCAAGTGGTTTATAAAATAATTGTGATGATTATGATGATGATGATGATGATGATGATGATGTAAATGATGACAGAGATGATGATATTTGTGATGATGATGAAGATGCTATTTTTTTTTACCGGATCATGTATATTTTTCTTTACATTTAAAAAATAAATAAATAAATGTATTTACCAGAACTAAAAGTTATCCTAAGAAACATCTGAATGACACAACAGAATAACCAAAAACGCAAGAAACACTGTATGTTTCCTATTGCCAGAGCCTCACTATGTTTCAGATTCTGTGTATATTATTTTCTCTGAAAAGGCCATCTGCAATGATAGAAGAAACTGTAACCTAATGTATTAATGTTTTATAGGGTATTAGTAATCAAATATATGCCATGTGCATAAACAGGGCAGATTTATGTCCCAGCATTGGATGGCAAACACAGTTCTACATAAAAATCATATATATTTTTAAGATTTTTTTTTTTACTGATTTAACACATGTACAGTATTTACACCAAAGGGAAAAAAATTCAACATCACATACTGTTACACAGTATTAGAAATACACTGACTCATCAGGGCAATATTATACAATTAGCAAATTAAGAGTCTTGGTATTAATAACAAAAGTTCAAGGCTATCCCAACAACTAAACATTTTAGTACGATTTACAGATTTTACTCTAATCACTTATCTTTCAGTTTTAAGTAGCACTGTTTTTAAATTCACAAATTGTTTGAATGTAGGAACTTAATTAGCTGTCTAATTTTTGAAATGATTTTGTAGCTATTGCAAGAAGACCCCAAGATATTTTCCAGTGTTTGTTTTTTATAGATAAAGGAAGTGCAGCATTCATTAGTACTGCTGATCTAGTTAAAGAACAATTATCAGAAAAAAAATCATATTTCTCATTTCTAGTTAAAATGATCCTAATCTAGTTTATAAGAAGCTCTGTCAGATGTTATTTGGTTTTGTATATTGCACAGGCTATCTAGGAACAAGTATAAATTATACAATCCAACGGGTATTTGTTGTGCCAATTTCATTACCTACAGTTATATGTTGATACTGATCAAAGCATATTTTAATCACTTGCACAGCTTTTCTCCCATTCATCCACATTAATAACAATTCTGTTATCACTGCTCTTCTTAGGTACCACCAACTACCTGGTGCATGGCACAAGAAGTACCACCATCTATCCTGCACATGGCATAGGAGGTACCACCAACTACCCTGTGCATGGCACAGGAGGTACCGCCAACAACCATATGCATGGCACAGGAGGTACCACCAACTACCTTGTGCATGGCTCAAGAGGTACCACCAACTATCTTGTGCATGGCTCAGGAGGTACCACCAACTACCATGTGCATGGCACAGGAGGTAACATCAACTACCCTGTGCATGGCACAAGAGGTACCACCAACTACCTTGTGCATGGCTCATGAGGTACCACCAACTACCCTGTGCATGACACAGGAGGTTCCACCAACTACCTTATGCACAGCACAGGAGGTACCACAAACTACCCTGTGCATGACACAGGAGTTACCACCAACTACCCCACGCACAGCACAGACAGCTGCTTTGTATGTTGATGCTACAAGATATTTAACCATGGTTTATCATGTCAGTTCAGTGACCTTATTCAAATCCTATGTCCAGTCTAAAATAGCTGTAAAAAATACAGGAATGCTTTCTGTTTGGGTAAAGGCTTCACAACCATTGTTTGTGAGCTTCTCCAATTAAAACCACCTTGCTTATACAATCTACTCTAAAGATACTGCTGTTTAGGGAACTGGGAGTTTGGCCTAGAGGTACCAACATTTGACTGAGTGCACTTTTGCACAGCTGGACATAGCACAACTTATCAAATTCCCATTTATCTCTTAAGTCATATACATTTTCTTTGATACAAACTGTATGCATAGTAAATGAATTGTATGGGTAGAAAGAATAGGACAAATATGTGCATGCACATGAATGTGCATATGTCTATGTGTGTCTGTGTGTGTGTGCACTCATGTGTATGCGCATGCATGTTTGTGTGTGTGTGTGTGTGTGTGTGTGTGTGTGTTGATGTGTGTGTGTGTGTGTGTGTGTGTGTGTGTGTGTGTGTGTGTGTGTGTGTGTGTGTGTGTGTGTTGATGTGTGTCTGTGTGCATGTGTTTGTGTATGTGCATGCATGGATATTTATGTGTGTGTGTCTGTGTGCATGTACTCATGTGTATATGCATGCACATGTATGTGTATGCATGTGCGCATGTGTGCGTGTGTGTGTGTGTGTGTGTGTGCATGTGCTTGTGCGTCTGTGTATGTACATGTGTGCGTGTATGTCTTTCAGTATATATGTACATACATGTATTTATACCCATATATGTGTATATGCATGTCTGTATCCATCAGACAGTTTGCTCACTCATGTTCATATGGATATATGTATATATGTGAGTGTGTGTGTACGTACATATAAGTGTGTCTGCATGTGTGTATAAATGTGGCTGTGTATTTGTGTGTGTGTGCGTGTGTGTGTGTGTGTGTGTGTGTGTGTGTGTGTGTGTGTGTGTGTGTGTGTGTGTGTGTGTGTGTGTGTGTGTGTGTGTGTGTGTGTGTGTGCGTGTGTGTACGTGTGTGTGTGTGTGTGTGTGTGTGTGTGTGTGTGTGTGTGTGTGTGTGTGTGTGTGTGTGTGTGTGTTGGACCATTCTTGTAACTGTTGTGCTGCAATTTGGCAACTTACAATCATCCTAACTGCATGAAATCCAGTAGTGAAGCATTACTTTGTTGAGAATGACAGCATTGCTGTTGCTGTAGCCAAGGAAGTAAGTATTGACCTTTTTTGTTCATAGGTTATATAGTTTCACTTTTTATGATGCACTTTTGCATCAAAATGCAGTCACCTACAAATCAGCCTATAGACATTAGAGCTGTGTAGGAAAAACAAAACAAAGAAAACATATACATGATTTCCTCTTTGTAGGATGATGACTGCAGTCATTTTGGTCTCACTAGTGTCATCAGTAAACTGCCTTAAATATCTGACATTGTGCCTAGATTGAAGGTATAAATACCATACAGTTAGTATGTGGCTGTGCTAAGATGTACATACAGTGTATACCTCACTGAGTAATCACTAAGAGAATCACTTGAGGATTACAGAAGACTAATTGTATACATTCCATCTGACCGATTTGACAAATTCAACATTATTGATAGTTTATTTGATGTTGAATTTGTCAAATCAGTCAGATTGAATGTATACAATTAGCCTTCTATTGATAGTTTGTTATTTGATGTCAGCTGCAGTGGTGCAGTGGTTAGCACTGTTGCCTCACAGCAAGAGGTTCTTCAGTTTTATTCACAGCCGGAGTGCCTTCTGTTTGGAGTCTGCATGTCCTCCGTGCGGTCGCATGAGTTTTAAAGACATGCAGTGGGTGTATGTGTGTGTGTGCGTGTGCGCGTACGTGTGCGTGTGCGTGTGTGTGTGTGTGTGTGTGTGTGTGTGTGTGTGTGTGTGTGTGTGTGTGTGTGTGTGTGCCTACTGTGAAGGTTGGGCACTGGGCACTACCAATCAATCTGCGGACTGGTGATCTACTGTGGTGACCCCTAATGGAAGTAGCCAAAGACATTGCTTTTGATAGTTTTTTTAATAATTTTGTATGAAAGGCATATTATGATTTTGCCCACTGCATGCTTGTTAACCTACTTTCTGAATGAGGCATCATGTTTCTTGAAATCAGTTTTCATATAAAAAGAATGTTTTGCAAATCATTCTTGTCAAGGTAAAAAGTGCATGACCTAAGGTACTCTGTGTTGAGACTCATTTTGTTCAGTGTTCTGTGGTAAAAGGAAACTGCACATCTTTTATTCACTGTCAATGTTTTATTCATATATAAATGTATCTCTTCACATTAGCATAAACATTTACAACTGTTACTGTACACTAGAGACTGCAGTTGCATTCCTTAGTTTCACTTGAAATTATTCATATATGACATTTATAATTGTCCTTGTCAGGAAAGACAGAAACCTCGCACATATTTAGCAGTGTACCATTGAGAGCATATAACCTTGGAAAATGCATTGAGACATCAACTTTTGAAATATTCATAAATTGTGAGTATAAAAAGAAGCATTTTGTCATGGAATTACATTTTTTTATGAAAGTAAATACTATGCCCTTGATATAATAGGTTTTGTCAGTGACACAGCTGTGACCTAGACAACAGAAGATGCAAATTTCCTGAATTGTGATTTTACTGCAACAATACTGTTTGAATATGTCAAGGCATAGCTTTGTTCAGATAACAGTACTTGATATTTTATGTCCTAAAATGAATTCTACATTTCTATTATAAACTACTAAGTATGCAAAAATCTTTTCCTTTAAAATATATTATCACAATAGGCTCCTGGTTAGAAAACAAGCAGTAGTAATATTCTACTTTGTGGAGTATATCTGAACCAAGGATATTATCCTGTCAATTTAATCTACCCCCGTTTGTGTGACATTACATGAACTAGGGTAAAGCTTAATAATGAAGACATGGATAAGTGAGCTTGAGTGGGGTAGAGGGCTAAAGCCCTGACACCTTCATCATCATCTTCATTGATTCAGCTAATCCAAGTTTGATCAGTAGCATGGATGCCTGTGAGAGCCGACATGGGGAAGGAGATAGAACTGAAATGGCTTATCATGCTGTCCTCTCCTTAAGGGAAGGCTGCGCTTTATGTGGCACGCAGTTCTATGTTAGAGTCTTCAAAAAAGCTCAGTGACCACCTTTCAAAGGGGTGAGCACTTTTGAAGGTTAGCACCACTTGTTGAAGTGAATGCCAAATCCTCACTGACATCCACTGCATGCTGAACCCTCGGCAGATTGTCAGGTAATCACAGTGAAGGATAGCGTATTAAAAGCTCTAACCTTACCCTTCTCAGAGATGACGGCCCTATTCCTGGTCTACTTATTCAATATCTCCAAGGACCAAGAGTGTTTATTCCAAAGTAAATAAGTGTGAGCGCTTTCACAGCCAAAGCCACTTCATCAGACAAATAGACTGCAAAACTGCAATGCTTTTAAATAAATGACAACCAATCATAGTTCAGAGCTAGTTAAAAGCTGTTTAAAGACATAAGACATAATAAAAAAAGCAATTCTTCAATATCATTAAAAACACTTATATATATATATATATATAACATCTCAATCCCTTGTTCATTAGGTATGGAGGTAAAGAGAGACTCTACATCCAGTGCCACCATAATACAACCCTGAGTTGGTGGTGTAGTCTGTGCATATGCATATAAGTCCCTAAGAAAATGCTCAGTATCTTTCAAAATAGTATTTTTTGCCAATATAGGTTTGAGATGTTGTTCAATATAGATCTACAGAGGTTCAGTGCACCACCCCCTGCCTGCTACAATGAGTCTCATAGGGGATGTACTTGCATGTTTGTGGATTTTAGGGAGGCCCTGTATAATAGGCAGAGTTGGTTCATCTATTAAAAAATAATTATATAATTCAAGATTAATCTGTCCTAGCTGTAGGCATTCAAACACTTCATTAGAAATTCTACTAATACATTGTCTCACTTGCTCTGTTGTAAATGGGACATACACCATGGTGTTATTGAGCATAGTATTCATTACATTATTATAAAAGGTGTAGTCCATAATCACCACAGAACCACCCTTATCAGCCAGTCTAAAAGTTAGAGTGGGATCATGGCATAACTGTCCGAGTGCCAACCTCTCATTCTTGGTCATATTAAAAAAAATGTTAGTACTTTTCTTTTCATCATACATAGCATAGATATCCATGATGCAGGCTTTCTCATAAACATCAATTACATCTACCATTGGAGGTACATAGACACTGGGTTTTCTAAAGATTTTAGCATTGTCACAGTTATTACTAGTACCATTGAAATGCATTTTAAGGCTAATAGTCTTTGTAGACATTTTAGGTTCAACAATATTCTCAGACAAAGTAATTCTGCTAGCAGGTATGAAACTCATACCTTTATTCAAAATGTCCATTTCCATCGGTGTTAATCTGCGACTGGAAATGTTCCATACTAGTGTTGTTCCCTGGACTGCCACATTTTTTTGATGGTTAATGAGTTCCCTTCCTCCACTGATGCCTTCCTTTTCAGGCGCCCTCTCCCCATGGGATGATCGTGAAAATTAGAGTTGCGAATAGGAAGAGCATTCACAAGTAGACCATTTGCATTGAAGGGTAGAGAAGGAGAAAAACTGTTAGTCCCAGCAATGAGCACTGTGTCTTTCTTGCCTGCTCCAGTTCTGTTAACGTTAACATCAGCTGTTGAAGCAGAGTTGATTTGAGGGGTAGAGGGCACCTCCCTCACATCAAGTCCAAGATTAGTACTAGGACATGCAGAATTTATGGTGGAGCTTGGATTAGAGATGGGAGCATCATTATATGTCATGTCATGTTCTGACTAGATACAAACACCGGCTCACAAGCAGTTGGCTTAGAATAATTAGTGTTGTCATTCCTTGCTAAACTACCAGACCTCTCATCCCTTGGCCAAACAAAGACCCTGCCACTTGAAAAATATGCTAAATCACATTGTATCTTCTTTCTCTTGTTACCGATCAATTGCTTCTCATATGCACTAACAGTCTCTATAATGTGTTTGATCTTAAGATTGACAACAGAAGAGGGATAATTAACATACAAGTCCATCTGAAGTTTCTCTAAGTCAGATGCTAACATGGTTTCTTGTGGTTTAAAAAATTGTATTAGGAGTTTTATGTAATTATAATTCGTATCTAAGTTGATATGTTGCCATTGAGTTAATAGGTCACTATACAAATTCCCATAGGTGGGCATATTCAAAACCCTTAACCCACAGGGGACAATGCACAAATTGAAGCAAGCCTCAAAATGAAATCTCTGTGATTTAAGTCTCACAAATTTTCTTGCATCATTCTCCAATTTATATATGTCTCTCCTCAAGGCATTTAAATCATACTCATAGTCATTATGATTATCAGTCACTGTTGTATCAGGTATAAAGTCCAACAGAGGGTTCTCAGAGCTCCCAAATAAGGTGGAAATATTCCTCCAACCAGTCACAATCCTGCTGTTCAGCTCAGGTAGTGTTCCAGGATCCTGCAACAAAGGGCAGCTTTCCGCCACGTCCTTACACCAGTACCAACAAAGCAGAAGACAGTAAAAAAACAAATGTAATGGTGCAGGTCTTGTCCAATGAGAGAGTGGGTATGATAGTAGGGGAGGTCCCCAGATACACATACAAGAATAAAAGGTCACTCAAGAAGATGTGCTATCCCAAGCATGATTTAGATGTTGGCATACAGTCACCTACAGGCACACACCCTTGTCAAGCATGTAACTACTGCCACTTAATAGATAGTGGAGCCAGTTTTGAAAATCCAGATACAGGGAGAAAGATGTATTTTAAAGCCAGTGCAAGTTGTAACACTATGAACCTTATCTACTTAGCCTATTGCATATCATGTCACTTTTTTTAATATCGGGATGACTGCACGTAGGTTGCGGGATAGGATGAGAGAGCATATGTATGATATTTCTAGGAAAGCTGAGACCAGTGCACTATCTGAACATGCTATGTTGCTAGGCCCCTTGCATACCTTTAAGTTTATGGTCATAGAAGTTGTTAGAGTGGGTAAGAGGGGGGATCTAGAAGGAACAAGGTAGAGAGTAAAGAACTTGATTGGATAATAAGGATGAGGGCAAATATGGGGAAGGGTCTTAATGATAAGATCTCTATTAGACCCACCCTGGTTAATAGACCTTTAGCTAGATAGGATATTTATATATATATATATATATATATATATATATATATATATATATATATATATATATATATATATAGATATATATTAGTGTTTTTAATGATATTGAATAATTGCTTTTTTTATTATGTTTTATGTCTTTAAACAGCTTTTAACTAGCTCTGAACTATGATTGTTTGTTATTTATTTAAAAGCATTGCAGTTTTGCACTCTATTTGTCTGATGAAGTGGCTTTGGCTGCGAAAGCGCTCGCACTTATTTACTTTGGAATAAACACTTTTGGATTTTATTACTGTGTTCCATTGCCTTTTTTTACTTTTGTTTCTTGTATGTTTGATTTATTGGAGGAACGGTTTACCTACACCATTGTATTTGTTTTTTTACTATCTCAAAGGACCAAATGAGTTGTAAGGCTCTCTCAGTAAGTGGAAGCAAATGGGTCAGTAGGGTGGCTGGGAATTACAGCATGTCAATCAGAAGAAGGATTGAAGTAATAACAATAATAATAATAATAAGAGAAAAGGATTTCATTCGACACGTCATGCATTAAAGCATGCCATTCCTCTCTTATAATACATTCATTGTATCTGCTTGCTCTAGATTATGTATTTATTTTTTCTGCAGCTGAATCTACATGGTACAAATCCTGATACAGCTTTGCACAAAGTATAATCATTTTTTGGTATGAGGTCAAATTGATAAAAATCACTTCTACGTTTTTTCTGCAGGGAAGAGAGTATTTGCACCCTTTTATTCTGTGTCACTGCCTTCAAAAATACCCAATCTCTTTGAGGTAGACTTTTCTAGTTATTAGTCCTTAATCACTTTTTTATTAGTTAGAATTCTTTATTGAACAGCACTGCAATTCTTCTTTTATTATTTTAAATCATATAATTTATTTTAGTTAGACATGAATAGGTTGACAGCCTCTTTACCCTACCTACCGTTTCCACCTGACTTCTATATAGGTATTTTCAAATACTGCTCTGCATTGTCCATCCTAATGAAATTCAACAGTTGCCACTTTCTACATATTCCAGGCATGCTCGTGTGGCCAAAAAGTCCTTCTGTGCAAATGAGTAATCCCCATGCTATATACCTCTATCTACCCGAGTTTAAGAACCCAGAACATATGGCAGTGTGGTCATTACTAGGGCAAGTAACCTCATGATGCAAAAAGGGGTTTAGGTTCCCTTATTCTTCACCTTTCTTAACTCCTATTCTGGCTCCACCCACTTTTTTATAAGACATGCACATTGCTATATAGTTAGGACCTTTATCATCTTTCTTGCGTTTAAATCACGTTATCAAAAGATGAAAACTGCGAACGCTATTTCATCGGCCCCAAAACATCTAAACATGAAAATATCGAACATTCAGAAGAGCAAATTTTTTCCCATGGAAAAAAATTTGCTGCTCCGAAACACATACACACAACACAAGCACATCAAACAAACAGCAGCCACACACATACACTTAAATTCCTACATCTAACGCTACACTAAACTAAACATACACTACTATCTTCCCACTTACCTTAATCCAAACCCTAACCCTAAAGTCCGTTACTGTCACACACTCACCTAACCCGAGCCCTAACCCTAACTCACTTAAACCGCCCCTAACCCTAAAGTCTGTCACTATCGCACACACGCCTAACCCGCGCCCTAACCCTAGCTCACTTAACCTGCCCTTAACCCTAACGTACAAACAATTGCACACTTACCTGAACCCAACCTATAACTTTCCACCACAGCGCTAAGAATAGCAAAGCCACAGAAATGGCCAACCGGATTCTTTCCCGAGGAAAAAATTCGCTGTTCTGCAGCTTCATTATTCTTAGCGTTCGCTGAATAGTGTTCAATATCAGAACAGTTGAAGGTTTAATACTTCGATGTTCTGATATAGACCCTCTTTCTTATCTGTTAGATTGGCCTTGTTGGACTTAATTAGACCTCTTAATTTCTTGTTTAGCTGTATAAGACAGCACTTGTCTTTAAGGGAGTTGCTTCTTCTTTTAAATCTTATTTAGTTATTTAGGTGAGGATTCCACCAGTGAGTTTTTTTTTTTTTTGTGCTTGGTTTTGGTTTGTTTCTAGTTGGTATGGCAGCCTCTCTGCAGCCATTTGCATGTCTGTATAATGACTCTATAAATAATTCTGTACAGATACCTGTTGTCTACAGGTTTGGGGAGTCTTGAATTTTGAAAAACTGTCACTTAATAGCATGTAGTTTGCCACTGACTACTTCCTAACTGTTACTAGTTTAGATGGATTTTCTGGAAGGATTGTTACTTCAGTTGAGACAGCTTTGTGATCCGACCTCACTAGTGAGGACATGACATGATGGGGCTGCAACTCTTTCCATGTTGGTGAGTACCAGATCCAGAATGTTTTATCTTCTGGTCGGAGCACACACTATCTGTTCCATGGTGTTTGCATTAATAAAGTCCAGGAGCCATTGTACCTATGAGTTTGAGGGAGTTTACATTTCTCAATTTATAGAGGGGCAAAGTCACGCATGAATAGGGTGTTTAGTTAGATGATGAGCACCTCTAATAGGTTTAGGTAAGAGTTGTGAGACTATGGGGGCATAGATACTGACCTGTAACTAGCCATGTTAAGCTGAAGGACCTTATCTATGGTGACTTGCCTGTAGATGTGCTCCATGGTATCAGTCTGTTAAACCAACCTGAGGTATGTTTGATGCTAACATAGATCGAAATGCTACCTTTGGCCCCAGCCTGTGCTACTGTTGGTCTAAATATGTGCAAGACATAGTAGCCTTACACTTCTGCAGTACTTTCTATGGCTTCAAACTAAGTCTCGGTCAAGGCACAGGTATCTACATTCTTGGAGTGAGGAAGGTTTGAAGGGTGTGAAGTTTTTTGTTTAGGCTCAGAGGATTGAGCAGTAACACCTTGTGGTTGCTTGTAGACTTTTCCCTATACTTGTAGTTTTTTTTTTTTTTTTTTTTTGCATAGCCTAATAAAAGGCTTTAAGGCAATAGATAAAGTTTTAGCCTATATCTGAGGGGAGGACAGGTGCAACCCATCCTAGGCAAAGTAATGTGGTCTTTTGACTATATTCTCCCATGCTGACAGATATTGTGTCTCCATGGAGTGACACTAGAGATGAAGATAATAAATAAATGCAATCATTTTATGTTCATACTGTGCCATCATCCTTGGTGGAAGTAGAATACTGCTCAGTGCAAAGCTCATACCTATCTGTGACATGTATTCTGAGAGATCCATTATGTCTCAGCTCATTTACACTCACATGGACTACGGTATGATTATTTATGTACCTGGGGTGCAGTAACTTGAGTGTGTGCATGATATTGTAGATACTGGCTCCAGATGGGCATCTAATCATTATCTTTTCCTCATCCAACCTGGTGAGTAGGGCATCTGTGAGTCACACAATGGAGTCCACAATGACAAGAGTATTAGTTAAAGTGCATACTTAACTTATGGACTTTGCACTTGGGAAACAATTAGGTGTAGGCTTATGTGAGATGTTTGGTGTTGCTTTTCATGTGTGCTTTAATGATTGCTGAGGAGCAGTGTTGTCATTAGGAGGCTTTGGAGGTCTTTGAGATTTGGGAAGGTTTCTTTTAAGCACCTCAGCATAAGACAATCTGTGTGTGTTGAGAAAAGTATGTGTGAGGGATATAGTGTCAGTATACCTGACATCCTCATTTGTATGTGAGATTTTTTGCCTTCGAGAAAGTTGTGTGTTTTCATGTCTTCCATACTAACTGGCTGTCTGAGAATAATGAGACAATTGCTACATTGCCTCAGGATGGCCAAATCTGCCAAGATGGTCACAGAGTCATTTGGAAATTGCATATCCAAGTTGTCTGGTCCTGTAATAGGGTTGACTGTTTAGGATTACGTACTGGGTTTTAACAGGGGTTTCCTAGGGTAGTTTCTAGGTAAGGACAGAATGTCAAATAATTCTAGAATATGTTAGTGCTATTTGATGCACAAGCTAGCTGCTCAAAGCCTATAGCAACCTTGTCTCCCCTCACCAAAATGCTTGAAAAATGTATTCAAAACAATTGCTAGGTTATCTCCTGCAGGAAGAACTCATATCCCCTACACAGCATGGCTTCCATCCTTCACATAGTACTAACACTGCAATTCTAACCTATATAGATACAGTCACTAAAGCTGGAGATTATGGCAAATTAGTCTCCTCCTTGTTTCTAGACTTGTCTAAAACCTTCAGCACAATTTGCCACAGCAAACTTCTACTGAAAATTTCCTCACTAGGTCTCTGTCAGCCCACATTTCTGTGGTTCAGAAATTACTGGTCCAATAGGTATTTGTCAGTAAAATGGCACTCCATGCTTTCTCCTTACCTCTCAGTCACCACCAGTGTACCACAAGGTTCTATCCTTGGTCCCCTCCTCTTTAACATTTTCACCAGCACCCTCTATCCTTCTACACAACAGGCCACCCTAATACAATATGCAGATGATTCTGCTCTCATTTGCACATCTGACAACATGGTATACCTCCAAAACATTACACAGGAAGCTTTAACAGCCATTAAAACATGGATTCATAACTCACAGCTTATATTCAGCCCCAAAAAGACCAAAATACTACTTTTTCCCAAAATCTCTCTCTCATGAAAAAACGAAATTTAAAGTCATCTCTCTTGATAATGCAACCATTGAAGTCACTTCTCAGAGCAAACTATTAAGGGTGATGGTGGATTTTTTCACTTTCAAATCACTTAAGAAAAAACACCTACTGACCGACCACAATGTAAGTTAATAAATATTTAATAATGAGCAGAATTATTGAAAATATGAAACAGTAATGTCCAATAAACTGAGCTCAATCACCAGGAAATGAAAGCAATACTGTAGGATAGAAATCCAAAATTCAGAAAAAAATATAACTGATCTAACTGATTAGTTATAATTTCCCTGTCTGACTAAAGAATGCTGTCCTTGATATAAACTAAATTACTACAACAAAGCAAAGTCAGGCATACAATTCTTGGTGAGTCCTTTTTTGGAATCCACTGCACAGTACATCAGTGATAACTGACAACTGGCAACTGGCTACTGACAGCTGACTGCAGCAGGCTCTTTTATAGACTAGCCTAACTATCAACTGTTCAATTCATAGTTTGAAAATCAGCACCTGTTTTCTAAAAGTTCCTTCCTATCTTTCAGCTTCTGGCACATAGCAACTGCCAGCATCCAATGACATCATATGCTGATCAGTTGAATCTGAGACAGTTTGCCTTAAGAATCTCTCTTCACAAACACATGCATTTAGAAATGCAAAGAACACTGTTCAAGTCTTCATAACACTGTACAAATAGATTATAAGTCAACAAATAACTTATTTACAATATCATAGCTAGTCATGCTGGCATATAATACACAGGATAATCTGAAATTATATACAAAAACTCAGCCAGATATGCTGTCACAAATAACAGTGTCCAACGTCTTCACACCACCCATAAAACTATACAGCATCCATTTGCCTGTCCAGCACTAAAAAACATTCTACACAGCTATGTTCTCAGTCAGTCATTGTGATCCAGTCACCAAAAATTCCTGTCTGTTTACAAACCTAACAAATCTGCTGGGCATTGGCTGTACTTGTACAAAGTTTCTAAAGACTGGAACTCCTTACTTGTATCTATCAGGTCTCTACCCTCTCTACCATCTTTTAAAACCAATGTGAAAGACTTTCTCGCTAACATCTGTCTCTGTTCTTGCTCAAAACCAGGATGTACTATATCTCTAAATGTGAACAAGTACATGTCCTCCCTTCTTCACTTACTGTCACACACCCCCTGCATTGTCAAAGTACCATATGGCACTTTCTAACTGCTGTCAGTGTCTGCAGACACTGAAAGCAGCTATTTAGATAGTAAGCAATGCAGGGGGTGTGTGACAAGTACATTGTTAAAGGGCCATACAGCACTTTCTAACTGCTGTCAGTGTCAGTGGACACTGAAAGCAGCTATTTAGATAGTAAGCAATGCACCATTGCCATACAGCACCTTTAACATGTCCCAACCTCTCAGAGCAAAAAACTGGCCAAAGCCTAAAATTATGGGAGGACAAACAGGGACAGATCATAAATATTGCCTGTACAAACTTAGAAAGTTGATAGAGGAACAGGGTTTGTATTAACATAACAACATGTAGGAAGGATTAGAAGTCTGAAACTCAAATGTATGCCATTATGTAGTGACTTCAATCCTGATATGCCCCATACAGACTTAGACAATTGACAGAATGACAGGTAGTGCATTACCAACTATGACTTACAAGTAGTATTGATACATATAATTAAAGTGCTTTTATTATTTTTTTTTTCCATTCTAAGTTAAGTTTAAGTGCAGCTGAGCGGGTTTCCGCATTATCGTCTTCTGCTCAGCATTGCTTAAACATCTCATAGGAGCTAAATAAAAAGGTATAGCTAGAATCTTTAGCGATGAAAAAGCTTAGTGATTAGAGTCTTGGCTTTTCCATAAGCAATTTACAGTTCGAGTACCAAGACAACACTTTTATTTTACATGGGAAAGCATTGTTAAAATTTTTTAATGTTAAATTATGTAGTAATTGATATTTGTTATCCAGGGTTGTGTAGTTGATCCAAAATGGAAGTGTGAGTGCATATAACATGTGAAATTACCCACGTATACACAAGTGTCC